>NW_007727873.1:0-58011 GCF_000696425.1 Galeopterus variegatus | reverse complement strand
GAAATCAAGACTTCATTTAACTCATGAGGAATGAAATAGTTTATTGTATTGGAATGAGGATCCTATGGAACAGAATCTGAGTGTGCAGACGACTACCTACTCTGTATCCATAAGCTAGTCATAGCATTTACTAACAGAGGACAGCAAGCAAGTTTTTGACATATGTGTTAAAGTTTAATGGCTGATGTATTATCTTGAATAGTTGGATTCTTAAAGAAGTTTTTAATGTAGGTCTTATTGTATCTTTACTACATGAAGGGATATGAGCCCCATAGTGGACAGATAGGCCCTGTATGTTCTAAATGAGTAGAGTATTGACCTCTACTCTTTCCAGCAGTGTGGTAGAGCAGAGTGGTAAAGATGACTTATGAGGCAAGTCTACTACATTAATTTAGTTGACACACTCTTTCCTTCACAAATAGCTTCATCATCCTCTGCCCACACAGCAAGTACCTTTTTTTGTCAGCAGTAACATTTGCTCACTTCCACATATTTAAATAACCAGTTTATAAAACGCTTCATAGAGAGTTCATTTGCAGATATTAAAAAGAGGATGGGCTCTGTATTTGTGAAACTTCACATTTAGCACAGACTTTACTGATACTTGTTTTTAAAGTATTAATTTTTGGAACATTCTAATTAAAAATGAAAATATTCAAATAATAGCAACAAATTTATATATGTGTATATATATTTCTCATAACACTGCTAAGAATACATAAGCTGTGGAAACAAATAGAATCATTTTGACAAAATTGCACTATAACGATTTTGCTGTTAATCAACTACAAATTCTACGTCTGCATTTTATTTTCATAAAAGAACTATATATTTTAAAAGTATAGTCCTCAAGGAGGGTCTGCTGAGTGATGAATGGTCAACAATGTATCATATTTGTAGTTTATTTTCTTCATACATTCCTGTAACCTTGAAGAGCAAAGTCCTTAATAAACACAGCCACTCTGCATTTCTCATACTCTTCCAGCTTTGTAAATATTAGACGTTTTGAAAGTCAAAATTTCTTACCTTTATTCTTTATGACAGAAGTACAAAAATGAGACAGGTGGGCAGGTGAAAGTTTTATTTACCTTATGCTTAGAGGAGAAAGTAAGAGATAAACATGACATTTGGGGTGATGTCAGCAAGACAGCAGAATAACAAGTCTGAGCCTCCATTCTCACCCCACAGAAAGTTCAGCTAGTTACTGTCCACAGATTAGAACATCCTTTTGAAAATTCCAGCATTTGGAAAGAGGCCTGAAACACCTGCACGGTCTGCAGAACTGAATGAAATCCAAATTAGTAGAGTAAGAAAATGGATTCACTCCCACTGGACTACTTCCCTCTCACAGTTCTCGAGTGAGAGAATTTGCCTGGACCCACAGTTTTTACTGGAGAAAAAGAGAACAAAGGCAGTTGTCCGGCTTCCTCAACATTCTGAGACACTTTCCAAGAAGTTGACAGTGATGTGGTCATGGGGAATACTAGGGGAAATGGCATCGATAAACCACCCAGGGTCAGATTGAAACAAAGAAAAGAGACAAAGGTCATAGCTACCACTGCATGAATCTTGGTGGTACCTCTGTGTTCCTGCCAGCTGTGGTTCCCAATCAGAGATATCAGCCAACATCATAAACCACCTGCAAAGCTGAGCTGATCATCTTCAGAAGCAGGGGAGAAAGTACAACCTAGCTTGAGTTTCTAGACTGTTACTCTTCCCACCTAAGCTCAGAGCCCACCCCAATGAGCTCTTACAGGCAGAGAGACTCCCACCTCCACAAAATTTCATAGAACGGTCCCATTTATAATAACTACAAAAAATGCATAGAAATAAACTTAACCAAGGAGGTAAAAGACCTGTATACTGAAAATTATAAAACATTGATAAAAGAAATTGAAGACATAAATGAATGGAAATCCATCCCATGTTCATGGATGAGAAGAATTAATGGTAAAATGTCCATGCTACCCAAAGTGATCTACAGATCAACACAATTCCAATTAAAGTTCAAGTGTTGCTAGTGGGGGCAGAGCAAAATGGCTGACTAGAAGACTCTACCATTCATCTTTCCCACAAAGACAGGCAAACAAACCAATATGCAACTACACGTAAATGAAAACAAGTAAAGGAGAGCTCTGGAGCACATCAAAGAAATAACAGAAATACTAGTGAGCACAGAAACTCAGGATGGCCACATAGAGAACTGAAGAAAATATCTGCCTCCACCACCATATCCCCCAGGCAAGAGCAGCAGGAATCCAGGAGGAATTTCTGTTTTCAAGGAAAAGGTGAGAGCTGAACAATGGACACCTGAAAACCAAACTACAAGGGAGCTGCATGGTGCTTGCAGGCCATGAACCTAGTGTGGGGAGACACTAGGAGCCCACACAACTATATCAATCCAGAGAATGAGTTCTCACTGAGCCTCCCCTATACCCTGAGACTTGGGCTGCCACAGCAGTTGCCATTTTAGGATAAGAGCCAACACCCAAATGCATTTTTCCCTGGGGCCCAGTAGTCCTGGCATCTCCATAGCCCTGATGCCCCATCATCATGCTGGGTCTTTGGCACCAAAGCCCAACAGACAGCCCAGTGCTGTGCAGAGGCCACCCTCAGAACAGAGGGAGTCAGGGCACACACTTTCTGGAGATAGAAAGCAGACCAGTAAGGGCTTTTGTCATGCTGGTAGCTCTGCTCTCTTCAGTAGAGCACCCATGCCCCTCTGAAAGGGGCACTGAATCTTGCTGCGGCTCCAGCAAATCTAACCAGACCCACACACTCCAGATGGGAAACTGAGGAGTTCCCACATGCCTTTCTTGTGGGCACAGAGCTCCATCTGCAGCTCCAGTAAGCCTGCCCAGAGCTACCCACCCAAGCTAGGGAGCTACAGAGGGACCCAACATCCTTCTTGGGGGCACAGGGGCATGCCCACAACCACAGAGGCCTCACCCAGGTTGGTCTACTTAAGCTAAGCAACTGCAGAGAGCCACAGCATCTCTCCTGGGGGTACAGGGTCCCACCTGTGACCACAGCAACTATACCTAGAGTGGTCCAGTTCAGCTGAGGAGCTGCAGAGTGACCTAACATCTTTTTGGGGAGCACAGGGGCCAAGCCATGACCACAGTGGCCTTGTCCAGAGTGGCACACTCCAGCTGAGCAGCAGCAGCAGAGGGCCCCAGAATCTCTCCTGAGGACACAGCATTCCACCCACAGACCCAGGGGTCTTGCTTAGTGTTTCCCACTATAGCTGAGGAGCTGTAGAGTGCCACAGTGCCTCCACTGAGGGTAAAAGGGCCCAGCCTGAAGATGAAGTAACCATACCCAGAATCACTTCAGCTGAGAAGCTACTGAGCAACTGATTGTCTCCCTCAAAGTCCAAGGTCCTACTCTCAACCCCAGCGACCTGCGTAGGGTCACACATATAAGCAGAGCACCACAGGGCATATATCAGGGGCACGGGATCCTGGCAGGGGCACTATCAAACATGCCTTGGGTCTCCTACTCCAGCTGAGGAAAAGCAAAGATTTCAATGTTTTTCCCAAGAGCTCAAGGCCTCGTTCATCCCCTAAAACTTAGCCTAGTGTTGCCCATCCCAGCAAAAAAGGTGCTAAGTGCCCCAGAATCTAGGCCACAGAGGCACTCAGAGATGACCTTGACATTGAATACAGTTGAATAAATCACATGGAGACTGCAATACTGCATTTACCTGGAATGAAACCTAAAACACCCTACTCAGATGTTACTGTAGAACACATTTACAGGAAAGAGTCTCCCTCTTCAAAAACTACTCCAGAGTATTAGAAGTGACTAATCCACCAGATGCCCAGACATCAATGTAGAGATACAAGAAACATAAAAAAACCCCAAGGAAACGTGACCCCCCTATACAACAATTTTCTAGTACCAGACCCCAATGAAAAGGAAACATATGAAGTTCCTGAAAGAAATTCCAAATAATAATCTTAAGGAAACTCAATAAAATGCAAGAAAAACATAGTCACCTATAAGGAAATCCCCATCAGACTAACAGTAGATTTCTTAGCAGAAACCTTACAGTCCAAGAGTGAGTGGAATGATATATTCAAAGTGCTAAAAGAAAAAACCTGCCAGCCAAGAATACTATACCTGGCAATGCCATCCTACAGAAATGGAGAAGAAATAGGGTTTTCCCAGACAAACAAAAACTGTGGCAATTCACCACCACAAGACTGACCCTACAAGAAATCCTTAAGTGAGTGGTACATCTGGAAGCAAAAAAACAATAACTACCATCATGATCACATGCAAAGGGATGAAACTTACTAGTAGAATGATACTCAAATGAGAAAGAGAAAGATTATAAAAAAAAAAATCACTACAAAAAAACCACCGAACAGCAAACAAACAATAAAAAAGAAAGATAGGAACAAAAGATATATAAAACAGCCATAAAAAATTAACAAAATGTCAGGAGTAAGGCAATACCTCTCAATAACAAATTTGAGTGAAAATGAATTAAATTCCCCATTTAAAAGATGCAGACTGGCTGAATGGGTCAAAACACAAGATCTAACTATACACTGCCTACAAGAAACTCATCCTTTAAATACACACATAGACCAATAGCAAAGGAATGGAAGAAGATATTCCACACAAATGGAAACAGAAATCTGAGCAGGAATAGTTATATCTGTACTGAACAAAATAGATTTTAAACCAAAAACTATAAAAAGAAGTAACAAGAACATTATGTAAGGATAAAGGCATCAATTCAGCAAGAGGATATGACAATTGTAAATAAATATGTACCCAACATTGGACCATCTAGATATATAAAGCAAATATTATAGATCTAAAGGGAGAACTAGACACTAATACAATAATAGCTGGGGACTTCACCCCCCCCCCATCAGCACTGGACAAATCATCTAGACAAAAAATATAACTCTGTACCCCATCAATATGTACAATTGATGTTTCAATTAAATAAAAAATTCAAATGTCATTTTTCATAGAAATAGAAAAAACAATCCTCAAATTCATATGGAACCATAAAACCCCCAATAGTCAAGGCAATTTTGAGCAAAAAGAGCAAGGCTGGAGGTGTCACTCTATCTGATTTCAACTGTACTACAGAGGCACAGTAATTAAATTAGTATGCTACTGGCAAAAAATAGACATATCAATCAATGGAACAGAAAAGAGATCCCAGAAATGAACCTAGCATGTATGGTCCATTAATTTTTGACATAGGTGCCAATAATAGCCCATGGGAAAAGGACAGCCTCTTCAATAAATGATGTTGGGAAAACTGGATATCCATGTACAGAAGAATGAAATTGGACCCTTATCTTACACTATATACAAAAATCAACTCAAAATGGATTAAAGAGTTAAACTTAAAATCAGAAACTATAAAACTACTAGAGGAAAACATAGGGGAAAATCTACACAACATTGGTCTGGGCAATGATTTTTTTTAATTTGAACTCCAAAATGCAGGCAACAAAAGAAAAAATGGACAAATGGGATTACATCAAACTAAAAAGTTTCTGCACAGAAAAAGAGAACAATTAACAATGTGAAGAGACAACCTACAAAAGAGACAACCTACAAATATTTGCAAGCCATGCATCTGATAAGGAATTAATATTCAAAATATGTAAGGAGCACAAACAACTTAATGGCAAGAAAACAAAGAACTCAATTAAAAATGTGGAAGAAACCCAAGTAGACTCAAAAGAAGACATACAATAGGCCAGCAGATATAAGAAAAAATCCTCAACATCACTAATCATTAGGGATGTGAGAATTAAAACCACAATGAGATATCACCTCATGCCTGTCAGAATGACTATTATCAAAAAGACGAAAGATAACAAGTGTTGGCTAGGATGTGGAGAAAAGGGAGCCCTTGCACACTGTTGGTGGGAATATAAATTAGTACAGTCATTGTAGAAAATTGTATGAAAGTTTCTCAAAAAACTAAAATAGAATTACCTTATAATACAGCAATCCCTCATCTAGGTATTCACTCAAAAGATTTGAAATCAATTGGTCAAAGAGATGTCTGTACTTCCATGTTCATTGCAGCACTATTCACAATAGGCAAGTTATGGAACCAACCAGTGTGTCCATCAACAGATGAATGGATGAAAATAATGGTGTATGTGTATATATATACACACACATATGTGTGTGTATATATATATATATACACACACACAATGGAATACTTTTTAGCCTTTAAAAAGAAGGAAATCCTGTCATTTGCAACAACATGAATGAAGTTGGAGAAAACTGTGCTAAGTGAAAAAAGCCAGGTACAGAGAGACAAATACTGCATGTTCTCACTTACCTGTGGAATATAAACAATCAAACTCATAGAAGCAGAGAATAAAATGGTGGTTGCACAGAATGGGGGATGGAGGAAATGGGGAGATGATAGTCAATGCACACAACATCTCAGATAGGAGGAATATGTGTGTTTTTACATCTATTGCACAATGTGGCGAGTATAGCTAATACTACAGTATTGTACATTTCAAAACTTCTGTGAATAAATTTCAGATGTTCTCACCACAAAAAATGTTAAGTATTCGATGTGATGGATATGGTAGCTAGCCTGATTTAATTATTCCACTTGTGTTCATAAATCATGACATCACTTTGTACCCCATACATTTATACAATTATAAATGATCAATTTCTAATAAAAAAGAAATAAAAAAAATGGCTTGCCTTAGTGTTAGGAACAAATTAGGGGTTTGACAGATTTTCCTTCAAACCTCCAGCTACTTTCGGTATCAGTCTAGTTTTAAAAAAAGTACCAAAAACGGTTATTTCTTTTTCATTTAATAATCTTATACCACTGTGCAACATACTTGAACTTAAGATATTGAAGTGTAAATAAGAATAAATTACTTTAATTTTATTTGTTTATTATTAGTAGCTTGCACTGTTAAAAATATTTAAAGGACTTTTTTCAATCTTTTTTTAAAGTAAGAAATTGGAGAAAGGGAAAATAAGTAGGAAAAATGAGTAAATCAGGAGTAATATTAATTATAAAAAGCATTTCATAATGTCCAATAGACTTGGCTGAAAATATGACCTTGATTTTCCTAGAGGCTAAGACAGAGAACATTCAAGAAGTATTTTATTCCTGATACTTTAGGATTTTTCTTGTGCATCCTACTATGAGATTGTATATTTCCAGTATGTATTTCCAAAAAGATGTACTTAACAAAGGGATAATATAGTGGGAAAGGATTGTTAAATCAAGTATGAAAGCAAACTAAATTTTAATAAAAATATAACCTAAATTAATCTTGGTATCGGACTTTTAGGTGGGATGAAATGGTCTCCTAGCTATGCCAAGAATAACTGGAAAGAATATTAAAGTGGACATTTCTCTATTTCTGTGCTAATATTTATTCAGCATCCCTCATATGCCTTGAGATTATAGTGAATAATTTTCTTATAACAAATTATCAGATTGATTGACTAGGTCCACAAGGAATCGTAAGTAAATATTCAATATAATCTGAACATATCTACTTATCTCTACAAAACATATGGAGGAATAACAGTGCCACAGACCGACTGAGAGAGTGTCCAGAGATATATTTGGACATTAATATCCCTTTCCTTGTTCCATAGATCATGCAAATACTTGCTCTTTTTTCCAGATGTCAATTAAAATAATGTTAACAATATATATTGAGTAATAGTTATGTGTAATGGCATGCACTTGCTACAGTTGATACTAGAAAAGAACAAATCCATAATTTATAGTGCATATAATACAGTAAAGATATAGTATAGACCAAAGACTGTAATACACAATCTAGTAAGAAAGGCCACTGATGTCTGATGGAGTGCATAAGGAGGAAGAATGGCCTCTTTTGAAGGGATAGAAAAATGTTTCACAGAAGAGGTGATATTTAAAATGGGTTGGGAAGAATCCGTATGATTGGAACCAGAGATGTTCCATGCAGGGAGAAAGTCAAGGTCATGAGCACCCAGGTGGCACTCTGTTCCATCCACATCCTTAACTCTCTGACTCCAGCCCCCGAGAAGCAGTCACTATAGGAAAAGACATTTCATCTGTCCTCTCATTTGTGGAGCTTCAGAATGCATCTCACACTCTCCACTTTGGAACACGGCTCGTGTCCTTTCTCTGTCTTCCTGGTTTCATTACAGAATCCTCATTTCTATAGCACTCATTTAAATTGACAACTTATTTGGATGGCCTCCATGACAATTATCGTTGGCAACTCATCAGCAACTCTGAGAGATGCTCTGACTCAGATACTCCCTAAAACCCACTGCCTATTGATCAGATTACAAAAGACACCTCTACCTCTCTACTCCCCTTCCTCCCTTCCCCCTGACCCAGGCATCTAACACCTCATACATACTCCAGACTAGTTGACCTCAAGGCCTTGATTCTCTGCTTACCTAGGGGGCAGGATCAGACAATAGAAAAACACCATGGGACAAAGGAATCACTCGGATTGGGAAACCATTGGCTAAAAAGATAAACTAGGCTTATATTGTAGAAGTCTTTGAATGACAGGCTGAGAAAATTGTATTTGTTTTGATAAGAAATGGGAATCTAATGGAAGATTTTGAGCAGTGTTTACTGTTTGCATTCGACTCTCTCTCCCTAGGTACTGTGTGTGTGTATGTGTGTGTGAGTGCGTTTTTTCCATGATACATTCTTACAGAAAAAGAATGGGATCGATTAATTTTTTTTTTTTTTTTGCGTAGTGCTATTCACAACTACAAGCATGAGAAAGTCTGTGGAGATGAGGATGACTGAAAGTTGGGAAAGTTTTTTAGACCACAGTGTTTTTCAGAATGTCACGTTTACAAAGGGCTGAAGTATCCTTGAGAGGGAAATGTATTGCTTATCAAAGAGAAAGTAGACAATGCCAGTAAAAATGGAAATATGTATTTACCCAGTGGAAGTCTTTAGTTTTAACTGGCAGAGACTAGATGGAAACTAACACAAATCTCGGAGTTTCATGCTCCGCTGACAGTAGAGATGTGGTTCAGTTAGCTTCTAGCCAAGTGTTTAAGGGATGTTGAAACTCTTCCAGTTTACAGTACATTTGGCAGCCCTCTGCTGGATGATCTTTTTATATTTGTGTTCTGTTTGAAAGTGAACTCTACACCAGTTACTTTAAGTACTATTTTTTAATCTGTTGCTGTGTTAATTATAGCAGGGACAGCGGCAACACAATCATAGACTGATGTGAATGTTTTATTCAATGAACCAAGGAAATATCCACCAGGGCTATCTGGAAATTGCAGTGGACTGAAAATAATCAAATATGAATGGGTTTAGGTAGCCAATGGCACTAACAGCTTATGAAGCTGAACACCAGATTTTTTTCTGCTGCAGTTTATGTGAGAGTCACTGAAGAAAGAAACCCTTGGCATGATTATATTTTCTTGTGGAATGTAACTAATTTCACAGTGGAATAATTTTGACAAGAGTTCTTAGTTTCTTTCCATATGTTTTATTTCATTTTTTGAAAAGGGGTTCTTGCCCTGGCACATTAGAGTGCTATCGAGCACCATAGGAAACTGTTTATTTTTTGTGCAATCATTAGTGGCAAAAAAAAAAAAAAAAAAAAAAAAAGAAAGGTGAGTCATGGTAAATTGCTCTTATGTAATTTGCGTGCTAGCATGAAGACCTTAAAACCAAACAAAGCAAGAGGCCATCTTGGCTCCTTATCAAGTTCTGGACCAAGGAGAAAACTATGGATGAATGTGTAATGTGGAATTTCACACCTTCCCTGCTGACCAGGTATATAGCAACTTCTGTTTTAAAGACAAGCAGAGGAATCACTGTGTTTTCATTTGACAACAGAAACACTTGAGAAGCAATTGCATGAGAATATGTGGCCAGAATTCTAGAAAATTAATTTTTACTTTTTTAGTATAAAAAGATATCCTAAAACTTGTATGTACAATATGAAAGAGGAAAATAACGAACTTAGAACCTAAAGTGGTTATGTCAGCTTGTTGCCTTCACCACCCCATACACAAGAACACACACATACATACACACACACACACACATCTTGCTTACATTTTAAAAATTGTACTCCAAATAAAAGCCAATCTATCAAATAATTTCTGTCTGTTGTTGTAGAGGAAGAAAAATTTTTGTCTTTACTTTTGCTGAGTTCTTAGCTAGGACCCCCTGTGTGAGCTATTTTACCTGCCCATAATCCTGCCGACTGAGCCAATTGTCGAGCTAGGGCTGGGTCTGGAGCTCACAGACCCCTCAAGCCCATTGTCCAGACTGGGTCACAAACCCTTCACATGCCAGGCTGGGTCCCCAGACCCCTGACACACAGGTCTATGAGCTAGGTAACCGGCCAAAAGATCCTTGGAGCCATAGGTTCAGGAGCATGGTTGTGCATGGTGGACACCCAAGGCAGTCAATGCCAGCCAGGTCATGGCACCACCCATGCATGCTAACTCCACCCACACACCTTATTTACAAAGAATGTGCCACACCACCCCCAACCGGACCTAAGGCAAGGGGGCCTGATTAAATTATTCTACTTTCCCAACAATCCACCCCTTCAAGGTCCCTCGCTGTACAATCTAGGCATTTAGAATCTTCTGTGATGTTCCCTTAGTGAGGATAAATGACCCTTATACTTACATAACCTATTGTCCATTCAATATGCATTAAGGCTTGTTCTTCTGTCCTTATAATTACTAGCTGCATATGTCTGATTAGTAGTCATCATTGGCGTGATTCTCCATGGGAATCCTGCAGTCATACTGATGGGAATTTCAATGCATATCCAGTAGGCCAACACATTGATCACGCGACTCTGGTGCAGTGCCTGCAGGCAGAACACTATGGGCAAAAAGAAAGAAGAGCTATCGGTACCAATAGGGGAAGTTCTTGCCTCTCTGGTAAGATACATGCCAGTTTGTCATCCTGAGAAAGGATGGCTGCAGGAATAATTATTCTACCTGGCTTATGGTACCATCCTTTTCTGCTAACACTGTTGGATCTGTAGGTTCTACATATAACAGTATAGGGGAACTCATAATTGGATACCATACTTTTTCTGCTAACACTGTTGGATCTTTAGGTTCTACATGTAACGGTATAGGGGAACTCATAATTGGCCATAATGATAATACAAATGTGACCTTTGGAATAGAGCACTCATCTGTTCCAGGCCATGTTACCTTTACTCGAGGAGGCCAGGTACTTGTCACCCAAGGTGAAACTTGCAAGCCTTCCTCTAATCCTTTTCCCAAAGGCCCTATTAGACCTACCTAGTGTACATGGGAGGCTTTTCGTCTCCAAGGCCATTCCCATTGTACTGTCTGTCCCTGTTGCAAACAAGTTGGGGCTAGTAAGAGAATATTTCCATTCTTGCCATATCCTGGCTTCAAAAGCTTATCTTTACTAGTGATTTGCAGCTGTATAGGTGCTGCAGCCTTATGCAACGGAGCTTCCACTGGAGAGGGTCTGCCCTTGCCGGTCTCTCATTTAGAATTCTGACTGTCAGCCATAATCGCTGTGTCAACCCCTTCAGGGATGGGGGTAGGGTGGATAGCGTTAGTCCCTTTTTTACAAAGCCATTGTACCATTCAGTCATTCCTGCTGCCTGGGGATGATATGGCACATGTAACTTCCACTGAATGGACAATTGGGAGGCCCACCTATGAGCCCCATGTCCAGTAAAGTGGGCTCCATTATTAGTCTCTATGACTACAGGCCAGCCATACATAGCAGTAAGGCTACTCAATGCCTTCACAGTGTTTACCTGGTCTGGGGCCTTACAAGGCCATACAAACAGAAGACCAGTAGCCATATCAACAGCAGTGAAGATGTATCTGAAATTCTCTGACCTTGACAGTGGTCCAACAAAGTCCACTTGCTATCGAGTCAGGGGCACCCTTCCTCAAGTAATTTGCCCATCTGTATGCGGTATCCCCTGGGGTGTGGACTCTCTTGAGCACATACTGGAAATGACAGGCATTCACTACATCTTCCCATTTTATAGGCAGGGCCTGTTTTTGAGCAGCCATCCACGTGGTTTTACTGCCAGCATGTTGCATTCGCCAATGTAACTAGTGGGCTACATCAGTAGCTGGGGCTCTCTCCAGCCATCCTACCTTAGCCAAGGCATCAGCTTCATCATTTCCTGGACTGGCTAAGGGGAAGTGTCCTGTGACGTGGAAAAGAGTGACTTTTTTCTCATGCTCCAGTTCCCATAACTCTTGCCACATGGCTTGTCCCCACAGGGGTCGGTGGCCTACCATCCACCCTTGATACTTCCAAGTAGAAATCCAAAGTGTTAAACCTTTGTACACAGCCCAGCTGTCAGTACAGATGGTTAATGGCCCAAGCTCATTTTTTATCACCATCCATACTGCTCTCAATTCAGCCCATTCACTGCTTTGCCCTGTACCATTTTCATACCACATGGTATCTGTTAAGGGCTGGACAACAACAGCTGTCCATGATGCTGAGGGTCCCATGCTAGAGCCATCTATACACCATGCTTGCTCTGTGATAGGTCCCTGTCCCTCATGGAAAGTTATAGCCTCCACCTCCATGGGTAAGGGTTGTGTCAAAGTTTCCTCCACAACCTCTACTGAGCCAGCACAGTTTGCAACTCTTTGGTCAGAGGACTCACTGACACAGTGCTCCTTTGTTCTATATATGTTCCCCATATAGACAAAGTGGGAGTCTGAGCAATGACCATTTTAGGGTTGGTGGCCCACGTGCACAGCCAAACTATTATGGGGTATGTCATCCTTACTAGGACTTTGGCAGTTCCTGTGATAGCTTCTGTAGCCATCAAGGCAGAATACACAGCTGCTCACTGCTTTTCTATTAGGGTGTAATGCACTTCAGCACCCTTCCACACACTTCAGCGCCCTCCAGAGCTGAGATCAGAATCCTACAGGTGTGCGGAATCGGTGTTGTCTCTGCCACAAACCCCATCCTTACCCCTCCTGGGTTATATGTACATCTAACGCAAATGGCTTAGTGGGGTCGGCCTCTTCTAAAGCCTGTACTTGCTGCATTGCCCTTTTTGTAGCCTGGTAAGCTTGTTCTACTCCCTCAGTCCAATCCCAGGGGGCTCCTTTCTTTGTTAGTGCATACAGTGGGCATGCCATTTAGGCCATAAGGGATACAAAAGCTCTCCAATACCCCCAAAGTCCCAAATATGTCTGTAGCTGAGCTACAGTTGTGGGTTGAGGGTATGCCTGTATCTTATCTATAATAGCTTCTGGGATGACCCTTGTCTTACCCAACAAGACCACTCCTAGGAATTTGACTGACAGCCCAGGTCCTTGCACTTTGGCTGTGTTCATGGCCCACCCTCATTGTTCCAAATGACTTAACAGCATTGGAGCTGCCTGGATTAAATCTGCAAGAGAATCGGAGGTTAGTAACACATCATCAATTTAGTGGAATGTTGTAACCGTGCTAGGCCTAGTCCAGTTGACTAGGTCCCCAGCCACCAACCCTGACAAATGGTTGGGCTATGCAGATAACCTTGGGGCAATGCCTAAAAGTTCCATTGTCTTCCTTCCCAGATGAAGGCAAACTGATCTTGGCTATCAGTTGAGATTGGAATAGAGAAAAAGGCATTGCAAGGTCCAATACATAATGATAAGTCCCCAGCTGAGTGATCAGCTGATCCATCAAATCATCAACTGAAGACACAGCTGCATGCAAAGGAGGCACTACTTTGTTCAGTTCTCGATAATCTACAGTCATTTTGCAGGTACCATCAGGCATTTTCACTGGCCGTACTAGAGCATTAAAGGGGCTATGAGCCAGACAAATGATGCCAACTTTCTCTGACTCCAGTATAGTGGCACTTATCTCTGCATGTCCTCCCAGTAGGCGATATTGCTTTACATTAACTATACATCTTGGCTTGGGTAACACCTGTGGGTCGTGTTTAGCATATCCTCATAACACAGGCTTTACTGTTCATGTTTGTAGCCAAAACTCTCCAACTATTGTTTGCAGGTACAAACCATAAAGTACATCCATACCCAAGATGTATTCAGCTATGGTGGATATACATACAGTATATACACGAGGGGGCAATCTTCCTATGCCCAATGGCAGTGACACAGCTTTGACCTCAGTAGTATGTCCTACATAGCCATCTACACGAACTGTGGCCCCTGGAAATTTTTCTGGATTGCCATATATCAGGCTACATTCTGCACCCGTATCCACCAATGCCAAAACACGCTGCACATCTGTCCTGGACCAATATATTGCCCATTCAACATGAGGCCTCTGGTGCTCACCTGCCTCCAAAAGATGAGTACCTTGGCCTGCTCCCTAATCAAAACGGAACAGTTTATCCACCTCCTCAGGAGCAACCAAAAAGTCCTTTAAATCCACTGAGCGTAACTTATTACCTTTTTCCAGATGTTTGGTGAAACATTGGTCAGGGTGCAATTGCTGCCACAAGGCAAACAGGACCACATTTGGCTGCCAGTCAATTTTCTTTTTATCAACCCCTGCTTCAAGCAAGTCAAGCCACATCTGCTTACAGCTAGTCTTGCTTGGTCCCTTTGAGATGAAGTCCCAAGTATTTCTTGGGGGTTTGGTCTTAGCTACCTTTCGCACCCCTTTTGCTTGTCTGCTATCCTCTACTTCACCCAAGCTGGCTATCATGGTCATTACCTCATGTACAGGAAGACCAATGTATGGGGCCAGTATGGCCATCAGTGACCCAAAGGACGTTGTCGGGGCATTTTGCAGCACTATGTCTCTCATGCTGCCTGTAAAATTTTCATCATCAGGACCACGAGTGTTCACATTAAACATAAACATGGACTTCCACATCCCCAGCTCTTGAATGAATTGGACAAGCTCAGCATACATTTGACATTTATTAACAATCTTGGGTGGTTCTCCAGCACTTGCCCACATGGTTAGGGCAGCTGCATTTACCCAGTCCATCAAGGAGCGATTACCTCACCCTTGTGCATATCTGTGGCTATTCTGTAGCTGTTGCCTCAGGGATGGGTGTATGGTGATGGAGGCCAGTTTTTCTATCTGCTCACCAGAGCATACCACACTTTCCACCCTGTGGTTATGTCCCATAACCACAACAGCCAAGCAGTCAGGGTCTCCATTGTTTCTGCCTGAACTGTCTCCCCAAGTCAATCAGTTCAACCTGGGTATACGGGACATAGGTGGTGAACTGGGTCACCTGTGGATTGCCTACTGGTTGTCCTCCTAGTCCCATAGGCTGCTCATGTCTCAATTTCTCATGCACAACAGGTCATGCCTGGAGATGCATGGTTTCCCCCAACTCACCACTGGGTTGGTCATCTTCCCTAGTGTGAGAGGCAGGAGTGGCCAGTTGCTGCATGTCATCCTCCAGGCTAATCATCTTTGCTTCCGACAACTCTGCTTTCTGCCACAAATCTCGAACAGTTTGCAGCATGGTCAGCAGCCAGGCTCCGGTCAGCAGAAAAGTGGCCACCAGGCACCACATGCTCAAGGATCACTGCATTTCCTCCCCCTCCCAAGGGGTTTTCCATTGTAGTGCCTCGTCTATGCTGTCTTGCAGTACAGTGTGCAGCAACCAGATCCTGGTCAAAAGGAAGGTGGCCATAGGGCAGAGCATATTCAAAAGTAGCCACATTTCCTCCTTCTTCCAAGGGCTTTCGGCTCCTGTACCTGCTCAGAATCCTGCCAACTATGCCAATTGTTGAGCTATTTTACCTGACTGTAAACCTGCCGACTGGGCCAATTGTTGAGTTAGGGTTGAGTCTGGAGCTCACAGACACCTCAAGCCCGTTGTCTGGACTGGGTCATAAACCCTTCACAAGCCAGGCTGGGTCACCAGACCCCTCACACACAGGTCTATGAGCTAGGTAACCAGCTAAAAGGTCCTTGGAGCTGTACATTTGAGAGCATGGTTGCACGTGGCGGACATCTGAGGCAGTCAACACCAGCCAGTTCATGGTGCCATGCATGTGTGCTAACTCCGCCCACACACAACTTATTTTCAAAGAATGCACTGCACCACCCCCACTGGACCTAAGGTGAGGGGGCCTGATTAAATTACTCTATTTTCCCAGTGCCCAGTAATAAAAGGTAGATTAGATTAACAAGAGAAAAACAAACAGGAATTTATTAACATTTATTCCTTGTGTATATATGGAAGGTACCCAGAGAAATGAATAAATCAAAGGAGGTAGCTTAGAGTTCAGGTTTAACTACGATTCTCTGCTAAAACAAAGGAAGAAGGGTGTTGGGGGACCAGTAATGGGGAGGTGTCCAGGACAAGCACAGTAAAAAGGGTAAGGTTTTTCATGCAAATTAAATCAAATCAATGCCTTCTCTATTGATAAGAATCTCTAGTGATTAAATCATCTTTTTCTCCCTAGTACAGAGTGGGAGACACCCTTACAAATGGAAATTTTCTTTATAGATGTAAATTTCCCTTACAAAAGAGTGACTTCTGCTGTATTTCCAAAGCTTCTCACATATCTGAGGTTTCTCAAAATAATTAGTTCAAAATGATCATTATATCAGAAAGGCATATTTTAGGGAGGCATATGTTCAGTTACATAGCAGTAGAATAGGAAAAAGGAGAAGTAGGAACCCCGAAGATAGTGTTGTAAATGCTGTTAAATGTAGCTGACACGAATTTAGTCATTCAAATTTAACACCAATTTAAGCTAAAGAGAAAAAAATAAATAAATAAAATAAGGAAATACTAATGATTCATTCAAAGAAAACTTATTGCTAATGTTTAGGTACCTGGCATTGTGCACTGGCATTGAATGAGACATGATATCTGTTCTTGAGATCCTCAACATCTAATAGCATATATAGAAACAATTATGACATAATATGATGAGTTCTATAATAAATAAATAATTCATGGGCAATGACAGGGCTTACAAAACACCACCCCAAAATATGACAGTAGGAGACCAGAAATATGCCTTTGTTACATATTATTCTGAGCTGGTTATTTTGAGAAACTGCAGACACAGAAGTAGCTCTGAAAAGGTGTTCCTTTGTAACAGAAATTGATAACAATAAAAAAATCACCATTTGTTAGGGTGTCTCTCTCTCTCTCTGCCATGGGAAAAGAGGGATGACTAACTGAAGGAAGTTTTGATGGTTAATTTTAGTTGTCAATTTGACTAGATTAAGGAATACCTATAAACCTGATAAAGCATTTTTTGGGGGTGAGTTTGTGATGGTGTTTCCAAGAGGAGATTAGTATCTGGGCCTGAGTAAACTAGGTGGGAAAGATCTGCCTTAAATATAGGCAGGCACTATCCAATCTGTTGGGGGCCCAGAGAGAACAAAAACAGAGGAAAAGGTGAATCTCTCTCTCTCTAACCCCTGGAGCTGGGATATGCTCTTCTCTCCTGCCCCTGGACATCAGAATGCAAGACTCTTTGGCTTTTGGGTTCCGGGACTTATACCAGCAGCACACCTGGGCTCTCAGACCTTTGGCCTTGGATTAAGAATTACACCATCAACTTTCCTGGTTCTAGGGCTATGGGACTTGGACTGAGCCAAACTACTGGCATCCAGTTTGCTGACTGCCTACAGTAGGACTCCTCAGCCTTCATAATTGTGTAAGCCAACTTCCCTGAGAAATCCCCTCTCATATATCTATATACATATCCTATTGGTTCTGTCTCTCTGGAGAACCCTGACTAATAGAGATTTTGATAGTCCATTTTCTGTACAATAGAATACCTGAAATGGGGTAACTATAAAGAAACAAAATTTATTTCTTACAGTTTTGGAGGTTGGAAAGGTCATGGTCCAAGCGTGCATTTGGTGAGGACCTTCTTTGGGGTGAGAACTCTCTACAAAATCCTGTGGTCATAAAGGCTACCACATGGTGAAGATGGCATAAGCAAAAGCTCTTTAACATGCTTACTTGCTCTCCTTATAAAGCCACAAATGCTACTCTCATGACAACCCAATGAATCATTAACTCATTATTCCATGAGCGTATTAATACATTCATGAGGGCATATTTGTCATGATCCAATCACCTCTTAAAGCATCCACCTTCCAACACAGTTATAGTCTGATTTCCCACACTCTTAACACTGTTACAATGGGGATCAAGTTTTAATGAGTTTTGGGGGGACCTTCAATCCACAACAAAAGTATTGACTTAAATCTGCATAACAAATCTTACCTTTATTTAAGATGCTTTTTTTGGTCATCTAATCTTAATGGGTTTTTTCCCCACACCTTTCTTTGTTTCATAGAACAATGGTATTTAAATCTGCAGTTTAAATGATTTCTTTGAGATCTGCCCTAAAGGATTATTCATTTCCTTGGTGTCTCCCTTGTATATATGAAAATATACATGTTAATAAACTTTTGTTAGTTTTCTCCTGTTAGTCTGTCTTTTGTTATAGGGAATCTCAATTGAGAAATATGAAGAGTAGAGAAAATTATTTTTTCTCCCCTACAGCAGCTAGAATGTGAGGGAGGTTAATATAAGGAGAGTCAAAAAGAAAAAGCACACACTGGAAAAAATTGCAACAACAAAAGACCTAATTTTCCAAATGTGTAAAGAGCTTTTATAAATGAATGAAACTAATTACCCAGTAGAAAATGTAAAAATGACATAAATAGATAATCCATAAAAAGGAGATACACATAACCCTTAAAAATATGAAAAGGTGCTCAACCTTAATCATAATAAAATAAATGGAAAGTAAAATTACACTGAAATAACATATTTTACCTATTAAGATTGGCAAAGATGTGTAAGTTTGATAATCCTGTGTTAACAAGAATGTGGGAGAAATAAACACTTTACATACTGCTTTAGAAAATATAAATTGGTACAACATATGGAGGACAACTGAAAATGTTTAACAAAATTTCATACTCTCTGATAGAATGATTCCAATTTATTCTGTAGGTATAATAGTATGCATATGCAAAACAATACATGTAAAAAACTATTAATTGCATCTTTGCTCATGATAACAAATGTTAGAAAACACTTAAATTTCCATCAATAGAAGAGTAAATACACCATGCTATAACCCTGCAGTAAAATACCATGTAGTTATAAGAAAACAAGGCAATATTCTATGTACTAATATGAAAACATCTCCCTCCGAAACACATCATTAAGTGACAAAAAGTAATGTACAGAACATACTGCATAGTTACCCTCTACCATTTGTGTAAAACCAGAAGAAAAGTAAGCTTTTCTTTGCTTATTTATGCGTAAGTATCTTTGGAAACACAAAAATCAACCAATGGAAAGGGAAACTGGGCAACATAAAACAATAGAGCAAAGAAGACTTTTCATTGCAGGACTACATGTATTTTTGGATTTTGAACCTGTGAAGGCCACATCTATTTGAAAAATTAGACATATTTTTTTTAGAAAAAGAAAAAAAGGAGGGGACAAATAATTCCAACCTGGATAGTCAGGAAAACCTTTAGAATAGAAGTGGTATTTGATCTGAATCTTGAAAGATGAGAAGTACAAGCAAAGAGAAAGAAAGAAATGAATATCATGAGCAAATACTCAAAAGTATGAAAATATGTGAAGGGTCAGCAAAGCATAAAATGGCACTTAGAAGAAAGCTTCAAACAGCTAAGAAGAGTGCAGTGATATAAAACAAAGGGAATAGAAAGTTCCAGGAAGGAGGGCATGATCGTTAGCAATGAAAACTGCAGGTTGCCCATGCAAGGCTGCAGTACTCCTGCAGTTTATCTGCAGTTGATCTCCTCTTTGGCCTTAACTTTTTCCCTACTGGATGCTGTGGTCAAGGGTGTTGATTAGATTTCCAGTTTCCCTAACCAGCGATTTGCAGGTTGTTTGTTATAAATGTGTCTCTTCGTTAGACACTTGGGTAATTAGAACGGTAACAAGAGACATAACAGATGACTTCAAAAATTTTAAAATCTATTTTGTGAGAGAGATTGCATATGCTAAGGAAGTCATGCATGGTTACAAAGCAGTGTTCCTAAAAATGAAAAATAGCATTACCAAATTCTTGACTTTTGCAGAACTTAGCTTATTAAGATATTTAATAGTACATTGACTGGTAATCAAATGAGGTAACATGTTAATAGGCCAACCTAAAAATGAAAAATAGCATTACCAAATTCTTGACTTTTGCAGAACTTAGTTTATTAAGATATTTAATAGTACATTGACTGGTAATCAAATGAGGTAACATGTTAATAGGCCATCATAGAATGCAATATGAATAAAAGGGATGACAATAAAGATGATGATGACATGATCATGATGATGATAATAATAATGATGATCATCCTGAGATGAAATAAACATTTCACCCTAGCTTTGTGTATTCCCTTGTGCTTACATCAGTTTCTCCCTGTACTTTCCTTCACACTTTGCATAACTGTGGTTAAATGAATAAAATTGGCCCAGATGGATTTATAATGGGAAAATGAGTAGGACAATCAGAAAAAAGGGGATTGCATGATGTTGACAGAGAAACAACATCATGAGCAGAACTCTGGTCTTAAAGGGCATGATTCATTCTAGCCAAAATCTCAACTCAATATCAAATTATACTTACTGGCACTATATTATTCTCCTACATTATATCTACAGGAAGATAAACTCTTTTAGAACAAGCATCAAAAAGCTAATTTTCCTCACAGCATGGATAGCTCTTTACCTATAATTGATTTTGTCACATGCACATTAAAATGTCATTTTGTTAGCGTTCTCCAGAGAAACAGAAACAATAGAATTTTTATATATAACATATACATAATATATATATTTCTAAATGAGATTTATTATAAGGAATTGGCTCACTTGATTATGGAGGCTGAGGTGTCCCATGAAGTTTCGCGATCTTCTGTCTGCAAACTGGAGGTTTAGGAAAGCCAGTGGCATAGTTCAAAGGCCTGAAAGGTAGACAGATGATAGTAGAGATTCCAGTCTGAGTCTGAAGGAGCACTGAGGGCAGGAGAAGACTGATGTCTCAGCTCAAGCAGTTAGGCAGAGAGTGAATTCAACCTTTCTCCATCTTTTTGTTCTTTTTGGTCTTCAGTGGATTGAATGATGCCCACCCACACTTGGGAGGGCCATCTGCTGTACTCATTTCACCAATTCAAATGCTCATCTCTTCTTTGGAGTTAGACCTGGGTTAAAATTTGGCTCTACCACTGAGAGACAAAACCAAGAAAAGGTTATTAACCTCTCTGAACTTCGATCTATTTATCTTCATGATAGGTTCAGCAACACTTCCTTTACTGGCCTGAAATAAAGACTAGGTAGACTCTAAGAATAGTATCTGGATCACAGTAAACTCACTACAAATGATAACATTTTTTATGTTATTAACAGAGCACACAATAGACATGTAATACATGCAATCAGCCTACATACTTGCTTTAGTCACATTTGCCACCATCCCTTCCAAGGGAAGAGGTCTTATTGAAAACAATTTAGAGCACACAATAGACATGTAATACATGCAATCAGCCTACAAACTTGCTTTAGTCACATTTGCCACCATCCCTTCCAAGGGAAGAGGTCTTATTGAAAACAATTACAGTAATGCAATGATACTTTTGAAGGGGGTTAATATACTAAATTTTGACATTTTATTTCATAGATGTTTGTAAGGCAGGAGTTTCATCTTCATACTTCACTGTATATTGTAAACATTTGCAATGTTTTCCTTTAAAAAAATCTGCCAGGCCACTTTGTCAGCCAATATTTTAACGTTTTTTAAAGAACACAAATTTTATTCATAGTGATTGAGAAATGAGAGGCATTTTTTTTAACTTGAAGATTGTAATTCAAGGAGTTTTGATTCTCAAATTTTTCTCATTCTAAATGGAAGAACATTACCATTCTTTGAATTGTAAATGACTGCAAGAAGTAATAGTCCCAAGCTGGCTGCAGAATTTACCCTAGTATTGACCTAGTTTAAAGTGGTAAATGAGGACCAAAATATATTAATTAGCTGTGACATTTCAGCCTGACTGTGTAGGCCACTTTTCTTCCTAAACATTGATCTGGTGATTCCTTGTAGTCTCATGTAACCAAATTGATAGTAAAATAGGAGTGGATTAGTGGGTTGGTTAATGATCACTCACATAATCTATTTAGTGCATTATGTTGCAAATATATATGATTAAGGACCACACATCAGTATTTGAATTAGTTCTAAGGGCAGTCCCTGCTGACAGCCTTGCAGAAGTGCATAGGGGATCTCAGGAGCTACAGGCAGCCCCTGCCAACAGCCTTCAGGAGAGCAGGTTGCTGTTGTTGGGGCAGCCCATCACTGCCACAGATACCACAGGTGCACGGGTGGTCCACCACAGCCACAGCCACAGCCACAACCACCACCACTGCACGGGCAGCATTAGCCACCACTACCAACTTGACTGCATTGACACAAGGAGGGTTACCAGTGGAGCCCAGGGAAAGAGGTGAGTGAGTACAGACTCATGACCCAGTGGACCAACCCACAGCAGAAATTATGATGACCCCCACAGTGGTGCACTTGGGGGTGGAAGGTATGTGCATAGCCCTCACAACTGCTTGATTTGGATAGAGACACATGTGGAACCACTGGGGAGTGCATTAACCCAGGATACACAATAGAGTTAGGAAAAAACTTCCCAACTACCACCAACCCATTCCTCAGCTGGAGGAATCAAAGACCCAGGAGGATCTCTGCCTGTGAGAAAAAGGAAAGAGAGACTCCACCCAGAGCCACCCATTCAAACTGTGGAGCTCCAGTATAATCCAGTGCACCCATCAGAGTCATGAGACACTAGCCAGTGTGCCAGCAAGCATACCTAGTGTCACCCACCCCAGCCAAAGAGTGACAGGGCACCTAGGCACTTCTCCCAAGAACTCAAGATCTCACTCACATCCTTAACAAAGCAACACAGTGTCACTAAACTCAGCAAGGAATCACTAGGTGCCCCAATACCTAGGCCACAGAGACACTCAAACACAACTCCAACATTGAATACAGCTGAAGTACTCACACACAGACTACACTACTGCATCTACCTGGAACCAATATTAGAACACCCTACTGAATAGTCAATATAAAACACATCTAGAGGAGGAGTCTCTCTCCTCAAAGTCCACTACAGGGAATACCAGATGATCAGACATAAAAAAAAGAGATATTAGAAGTTTGAAAAACAAGAAAATATGACACCACCAAAGGAATACAAGAGCTGTCAAGTATCAGACCCCACAGAGTAGGAAATACTTGAAATGACTTAAAATGAATTCAGAGGAATAATCTTAAGGAAATTCAATGCGATACCAGAAGACTCAGTTTGATAACACAATGAAATGAAAAAAACTATCCAAAATATGAAGGAGGAAATTTATAAAGAAGTTAATACCTTAAAATGAATGTAGCAGAATCCTGACACTGAAGGATTTATTCAACAAAATAAAACACACAACCAAGAGTATGAGCAGCAGGCCAGAGCAAGCAGAAGAACGAATTCCTGCTCTTGAAAACAGTCTTTTAGAAGTAACCCATGTGGACTAAAAAAAAAAAAAAAAAAAAAAAAAAAAAAAAAAAAAAAAAAAAAAAAAAAAAAAAAAGAAAAGAAAAGAAAAGAAAAGAAAAAAAGAATTTTTAAAAATAAAGAAAATTTAAGAGAGCTAGCAGACAATCTTAAGCACAAAAACATCCAAATCATGAGTGTTCTGGAAGGGACTGAGAAAGGAAAATACATTGAAAACATATTCAATGAAATAACAGCAGAAAACATACCAGGCATAAGGAGAGACAAGAACTTCAGATACAGGAGGCTCAAAGATCCCCAAACAGATTCAATCCAAAAAGGTCCTCTCCAAGACCCATTATAGTAAAAAAGGCAAAACTCAAAGACAAAAAGAGAATCCAATAAACAGCAAGAGAAAAGGGTCAAGTCACTTATAAGGGAGTCCCCCTCAGACTAACAACAGACTCCTCAACAGAAACTCTACAAGTCAGAAGACAATGGATGATATATTCAAAATACAACGCCCCCACACATAAAAAACCACACATGCACACACACAAAAACAAAAAATAAAACCTTCCAGCCAATAATACTATACCTGCACTCCCACATCTGTCACAGGTCTATTTACAATAGCAAAGAGTTGGAACCAACTTAAATGTCCATTGACAGTTGACTGGATAAGGAAAATGTGGTATATATATATAGACAATAGAATGCTACTCTGCCATAAAAAAGAATGAAATTCTGCCATTTGCAGCAACATGGATGAACTTAAAGAAAATTATTTTAAGTGAAATAAGCCAGGCACAGAAAGAGAAATACCTCATGTCCTCTCTCATAAGTGGAAGCTAGAAAAATAAACCAATAAATTAAAAAAGGAAGAAAGAAAGATACAACAATCACTATAACTTGTTGAACTTTCAAAAGGAGAGAACAGGACTGAGGCCACCAGAGGTGGGAAAAGAGGAGTGGGAGGGGAGAAATTTGTAAAGGGACACAAAAAATGATCACATCGTGTAATGTTGAATATACTTATATTAATCATTCAAAATTGAATAGTTTTCCTGATTTGAGCATCACATATTGCACACAGGTATTGATATTTAACACTGTACCCCACAGGCATGGACAATCAATTATGTTTCAATACAAAAAAAATGTATTTGATGTCTAAAATACATAATGAAGTATTATTCAGCCACCAAAAGGAATGAAATCCTGATACATGCTGCAAAATAGATAAATAAGTAAATAGTTCTAATTATAAATTTCTTTTTTCTCTTTTAATTTTTGAATTTAGTTTTATGGCTCTGCCAACGAATTGAGGAGGCAGCAAATATTCTGAGTAAAGAGTATTGATTTAGGCTGATAACATCAAGTTCCAGGGTTTGATCCCTGTGGCCAGCCACAAAAGAAAAAAAGAAAAGAAAATCAAAACAAAACAGAACATTAATTTTGAAATACGGGGGAGGGGGGGTGGGCAGGTAAAACTAAAGTGCCTGATTCCACGTGTGGCTGGAAATGTGTACAAAAACAAAACAAAACAGAACATTAATTTTGAAATACGGGGGAGGGGGGGGGTGGGCAGGTAAAACTAAAGTGCCTGATTCCACGTGTGGCTGGAAATGTGTACAAAGTCAATTCCAAAAGCAGTGTTTTCAAAATACTCAGAACAACGTTATCATTATAGTAATAGATTCTTGAGGAGGTTGCATTGAAGAAAAATACCCATTTGAATTTCAGGTAGTTTTAATGCATAAACAATTATGTTCCTTGTTGTAACAATCCTTGCTGTTTTTGTTTAAGAACTTGGTCTTTCTCCTGAATACTAGCCCCGTGCTACCCAATTTCTCTACGTCACTTCATTAGAAAACTGAAAATTCTAAAATAAAACATGAGAAACTCTTAAATTTTATATCAAAAGAAAACTACTTGTTGTTCGTAGCCAGCAATTATGTCTTTCTAGTCACCCTTAACATTAGTTAATTTTCGTAGGAAAAAAACACAGTGGATGCCTTAATTGTTTTTAGTTCTCTAACAACAGGCTCTTAATTTCCTTCAAAGAAAAAAGAATATTTTTTTTTTCTCCTTAAACTTAACTAGTTAAGTGTAGCAGTAATAAAAACAGCCAACTCTGGAGCAAAAGGCAGTGACTTAGGATTTGATCCATTTACTAATCGTGCAAATTTATTTTCTAAACTATATCATAGGGATAATAACAGGACTGATCATCATAAATAGACCTATAAAAAGGGTGGCATTAAATTGTTTGAAATGGGTAACAGTGCACATACAGTATTTATACAGACTAGAGGAAAGAATAGTATCTTTCTGGTTCTGTGTATGTTTTCCTAGATTTAACTTTAATCTCCCATCTTACACCCTAATTTTTAAAAAAAGAATTGTGTGTTCTTAGGAATTCTGAAAAGAAAGAGTCAACATCTCCCACTGAAATCTGTTACATGACAGACTATTCTCTGGGCTCAATGCATGCTATTTCTTTTTTCTTTTCTTCTTCTTTTTTTAAGATATCTTATATCTTAATCTACTCTCTCCTCTGACTTCTGTGAATGTTTCCATCTCCTTGATAATTTGAGGACTATAAACCAGCCATAGTGTTTTGCCAAATGTCAATTATTCCTGACTCCCGGCTTATCTAAATTTCCCCAAGGAGATATGCCTAAATTCAATAGAACAATTACATGATTGGTCTTATTTATTACATACAGGACAGGAACGTTCTTGCTCTTTTTAACAAAGCAGTTCCTTATTTCTTTTAATCCCACCAAAAGGCACTTAAAAAAACTAATTGCACTCTACCTTGTCTCTTCATAACTGTGTTCTATTTATTAGTTTCTGACCACTTCTCCATTTAATCAGTGCTGTTTTGAAAACCACTTCAATCACTTTCAATGGCTGAGTACTTGGAAGGTTAAAAAAAATGAATGAAACATTTAATGATAACTAAAACCTCCCTGAATATTTTATTCTTTCTACACTTTATTAACGTGCATAGTCTCATCTTAAAGCAACTTTATCTGATCTCTCATTAAAAGATGGAGTTCATAATTTTATAATTCAAATTCCACTAAAGTTAATCTTAAAAAAATTAACATATATCGTGCAATTAGTTTTAGTCTTTAAATCTCTGCCATGCTTCCTAATTTACTCTCGTGGTGTCATGAACACAAGTAACACAGCTCATGTCTTTTATGGTTTCTTATGAAATAAAATGAAATGGCCATAGAGTATAATACCACTGGCCTACATTTTATAAAATTGCTCCTCCTAAATATATCCTGTTGATGGTGTGGAGATGCTTCACACCTATTTTCCTTTTTCCATGTTCTAGTAATTCTTTCTTTCATTTCACTATTATTAATGAGTATTACAGAGTAGCTTATTCAGATAAAGTACTGTCTTATTTTTTTCCAACTAGAAATCCTGGTAATCCTGCCTTCCCCCGATCCTCTCCTCTTGCATTCTATTCTCAACCAAACTCATGCAAGGGTGAAGAAAATAGTTGCCTCTTTAGGCTATTAAGAGGGTTTTTAAAGACTCTCACATTTCTCTAAGGACTTTCTCCCCTACCTGTAGTCTTTAGAAATCATGATTCCATTTTTCTCTTGTTTGTACTTTGAACTGATAGGAGTTGCTTGGAAAGTTAAAATTCCTAGTCTAAAACTTTAAAAGTGACAATTTTAAGATAAATTTCATGCTTACTCTTTCCTGGAAAATATACCATTATATAATATGGGAAAATTAATTTACAAAGAAAACATAGACAAATTTGGTCATAGATACTGAGCCAAGGAAATAAAGGAAACATGAAAAGGTGAGGTAAAAGAAAAAGAGATTCATCTTCTGGATCTATGGAATCCCTTTTAATATAATATGCAGGCCATTAACTATACAGTTATTTCTCTACTCTAAGAATGGCATAGGTTTGAAATAACAGAGCAATTCTTGGAAAAAAAAAATCACTTTAGTTATATTGGTGCTTTGTTCTCATAAGCCATTTCCCTTTGCTGCAGACAAATGCTTATTAATCTAGTCTCTGAAATGTTGAAGTGTCCTGAATCTTGTTTTCTGTGAACAACTAAAACTCAGTCATATAATATACATAAAATGAAATTTCAACAACAGAACATACAGTTTTAATATCTTATGAGACATAAGTTAATCTTATGATTATCCTATGATAATCAACAGAATTAACGAGTGTTTGATTTCATGCAGCAATTTTCATGAAAGGTAGGGTACAACACTAAGTCACATTGTAATTGAGCTCCTCTTGTAATGATTGCAGGCCCTTAATTTATTGAAACTAATTTTGAAATCGTGGTACCATACATGCCATCTACTGTAGAAATAATTTATAAACATTAATTGCAGGAAAGAAAGACACCATTTGCTTTAGAGAGGCCATCAGCATGCTGTCCTTCCTGTTTTATCAGCAAGCGAAGCTGAGAGCAAATAACAGATGGAAGTGTCCCTTGGTGGCGGCAGAGAGCACTCATGAAATATAGCACAATTTTCCTCCAGTGTGTTATGTTTTTAACAGTGGAAGATCAGAAGCAGGAGAGGTGTGGGCTCGGATGAATGACTGTCTCTGATGAAACATTCTTTTCTTCTGGGCAGATTCCTATAGCAGATTGGGCTTTGGCAGTTGATCTCAGTGACTTGATATAGTGTCATTATAAAAATGTATGTGGAAGATTCTGTGGAAAAGGGACAAATCTCAGAAGACCAAGGTGAATCTAAGGCCTGATCTGACTCTTAATGGGTGGTTAAATTCTAGTTCCTTTAAACAGGCATCAAAGACACCACAAAGCCGTAGATAAAGCTATCACAGAGGGCTACATTTTGTTATCATTTACCATCTGTCACAATCATTTCATCCTCTGGCAATATTCTTCTTACTATCATGACAAGAAGGTGAGTATTTGTGCATTTTATGTGTGTGGGTGTGTGGCTAAAATCTTCTAAATCTGTTGTTTGTGTAATCACAATGAAGGCTGTTACTAGGGCTGTGGAAGCTGCATAGCATATACTTTTTTTCCTAATGAAAACGATCTATCAGACCAGCTTCAGTGACTATTATTAAACAGCTTTTTGGGCGGTTGGGTAGGAAGTGGTCCTCAGTTCCACCAGTAGATTCATGACTAGTTCACTATCGCTTTCCACAGTAGCCTTTCTAAATGTTTTCCACCCATGCCAGGTTTCTAACTCTGCCTCATGCCTTCAACTTTGAACACTGTTTTTATGTCCTATCCAAGTGAAAAGATCAAGGCTGCCTGATTTCCTTCAGTAAACAACTGCAAACTGTCCCCCTTCAAATTGCAATACCATTGTCTTCATTAATTCTTTCCTTTTCTCCTAATTCAGGGAAAAGGTTACCCTTCTCTTTTATAATAGTAATCTAAACACAAAACACTTGCTCTTAATTTTATTCATTTCCATTCATTGTTCAGTTGTATCCCCTTAATTACTGAAATATTCAGCCTCTTTCTCTTAAATGCATCCCCTGATTGACTTGCATGTGCCCCTTACAGAAGATAAAAAACAAAGTATTATTTCCAAACTTTCATTGCCCTTCAAGCTACCATCTCTTCTATTTCTACAGAACTTCTTGAAAGATTGGTCTACACCTCCCTTCATTTTTCTTCATTTAACCTACTCTCTTTATTGCAGTCTCACTTTCTGCTCCCCCATTCATTGAATCTGTTCTATGAAAGCACACAATTCCTATCTATTGAGTATAATTGTGATAACTTTAGACTATTTGGCATATGAACACTCTTCCTACATCGAATTTTCAAGTTTCGGCAGAAGTTAGACTCTCATGTCCAAGAATGAAGAGATTAGATGTTCTGTTTTTCTATACCTGGGCAGAGAGGGCACAGACACATAATCTTGGCTTGGCAGTCAGATGGTCCCATCTGGGGATAGAGGAGAAATTATTCACAGAGATGCAGTAGCAGCAGCAGCATCAGAGACTGGAACAGAGGTGCTGGCTATAGAGTCTACAGTGTCCCAAACTAGACCTTCTCTATACAATGTTTCCTGCTCACTAATCTCCCTGGGTTTCCACCTATTTTCTGAGCCTAGTTTTCTAAGTTTGATATAATTCTGTAAGCTAACTAACGTCTTTGTCATAAATTACTTTCTTCCCTTAATTGAAAGATATGTGGCTTATCTTCCTTTGAGTTAAAAACTTCACTGATACAAAAAAATGATACTTAGGGATGGATTTAATATACTGGAGGCTTAGGAGAAGTCAGGTGAGAAGTGAGCATGGGGAGTAATTTTCAGACTGGAGCCAAAACCTATGAATTCCCATTAGTCTTCAGAGACAGGATTCTGGTGCCCCATCACATGCAGTGGTAAAAGAGCTGATTGAACACTGCCTGGTCTCTGGAATGAAAGGCTCTCTGAAATGAAATATCTATTCAAGCCAAGGCTTTGGGAAAACCAAGTTGCCACATAATTAAACAGATAAGATACTACAGAAATACAGAGTCTATTTTGAGTACACTGAATACCTGAAAACAAAGGTAAATCATAAGAGTATTTCTTGATTATGGCAAAGAGTAAATTCTTGATTATGGCAAAGACTAAATTTCAGGAACTCTAGCAATGCTAAGACTCTCAATCCTTTCAGCTTCTTGCCACTTCCACATAGCTGAATATCAAACTCTAAGTTTGACGTTATGGTTGCCAAATTGTAATATCAGTTAACTTTTCAGTCTTTCTGGTCCTTTCATGTGAAAGAGAGAGCAATGATCAGAAAAGTGTGGGGTCCTAAGCATCAAATTTAGACCATGTGAGATGATTCTAAAAGACTTGAACGCATAGCCTTCTCCCCTTCTGTGCTGGAGCTATCTCTTTTTAGCTCATGAGGGCCAGTTGCATCTATCTATGAGGGCCGGTTGCATCTATCTCTTCTCAGTTCTGTGTTCAGTAATGTCATTTTGACAACGTGAAGTCAGCCGCAGTAGAAGTATCTGAAACCTTACATCAGGGATCTCTGTCTCCCTCTTGCTGGAGAGTGAGTTGTTAGACATTTGCCAGCACATCATTGTTCTTGGGACTGGCAGATGTTCTTCCTCCTTTCTTGGATGGGCTGTCTTTTCTTGCTTGGAGACTGTATTCCTCTTTCTCAGGTGCTAACTTTGCAAGGGAGAATCAGTTCACAACTTAGAACTGCCACCTACTCCCTGCCCCCCCACCCCCCATTATCTCCAGACTTGTAATTAGTGGTTAGATCTCAACATGTGCCATACGGGTCAATTGCACTGTAAAACCTGTATGGAGAGGTTTTCTCTTTTACCTTGTGAAAACAAAACTTGGAACTATGTGTAAGAATGAGAAGATTTCTGAGAGTGACTGATCTTGAACAGGTAAAGTATAATTTTACAAAGGAATGATTGTATCAAACTGAGCTTCTGTACTGAGAGTGTTAGCCAAAGTGGCTGCAATGGATCTAATTTATGCCTCATTTGCTTGACTCTAATCTGGATGCAGTGCAGGCTTGGGAGAGTAAAGTTGAGATACTAGAAATCCCCTAAATACTGCAGAAAAGGATAGCAAGTACTCTGGCATGGAATTATTATATACAAATCACCATGACCCTAATTTGTCCTCCAAGAGGTCTGGAAGAAAATTTCTTTAGCAAGATCTTGAGAAATTTGTTGTGAGGGGAGTGGCAACAGTTTTGAAAAGAGTTTGCACTATTGTTCTTCCCAGGCTGGGGATATCAGTGGCAGGTGCTTTAGTTGAAATGGTTTTCCTGATTGAAATGAGGATAAAACCATTGTAAGGCAGCATTCAAAAGTAAGAGGCAAAATTATTGTGGCAGCAAGGCAAGCTCACTGGTCAGAATGTTCTGAATTAGGGGAATCTTTGGTAGTGGTTGGCCAGTCGTCAGGTCCCTTGACCGAAATAGGTGATAGTACATTAGTCTTTCATTTGTGTTAAGGAAAACACTCCACCACTGGAAAGCATAAGTCTCACCTGGGTCACCATTACAGAGAGTTGCTCATCCTTGCCTGATTCTCAGACCTGAGTTAGTTCTGTAATCAAGAATTCTTTAATGATAAACTCAGCAATAATATCACTTGCAGTAAATCTTCTCCCTAATCTTTAACAAAGGGTCTGTGGCTATTTATTAGTATTGCAGGTAAATATCACTTAATCTGTTTAGCCTATTCTTTGTTCTAGGGTTATTCAGAATGGCTCAGAAATTCTATCCTTTTGGAGAAAAAAAAAATTCCAAAGAGCTACTGCTCTTTTTTTTTTTTTTTTTTTACCAATGATCTAGCAAGCATCATGAACAATGAAATTATATTCTAAGGGTAATGGCTTTTAGGAGTCAGTATTCACATAAACATTTTCAGGTAGCAAATGGTGTTGTTTTGACTTTGTGACAAAAATAGACTGCTTGCATTTCAGGTCATGCTGATAAAATACATCCTAGAGTCTGGCTACATGGACATTTCATGCCAGGTATTACCTATATGTGAATAGGATGCAAAGGAGCTGTAAAATTCCATATAGTAAAGATACATATAGTACACATGCCCTGAGAAAGGGAAATAACCAGAGTTATGGGATATTTTTAACACCGACTTTGAGCTACTCCATTTCCTGGAGACTGAGAATACCACTGTCTCTGCTGATAAGAATGATCAATTGTACTTCAGGTTATAAATTGAGTTTTGATCTGACTTGGCTTCTAGGTAGTCCAGTCTTGTGACTATTTTTCTGAGTACACAGCTGGAATGGATCTCTTAAACAATTGGCAGAAATGCCAACTGGGTCCCTGCACCATGGAGTAGGGCTATTATGAAATGCCAAGCTTTTGGAGTAGTTCCTACCTACTAAAGTACTAAAAGCCAAAGCAATATTGCACTCATAGGTGAATCACTAAAATTAAAAATATCATGAAAAGCATGAAAGACATTGAGCTGATGATTCCTTTTGTGTTTCTTTTTCAGCCTGTGCAGAAGATGTACATGCTTGGAAGATGTATAGATATTGACTGATTATAAATTGTACCCCAGCTGTCCATGCAACAAATATTTATTGATTACCAATCAAGACTCATGCTCTGTCCTAGGTTTCAGGGGTCCAATGATGAGCAAATCCTGACATGGTCTTAGCTTTTGTAGTACTGATATTTTAGTGGTATAAACTGAACTAGCACTGCTCAAGATAATTCAATGAGATGTGTTACAGGAGAATGCTGTGTTGTCCTGGTGTTTGGATGGATGTGTGTGCAGTGGTTTTGGAGGAGGAAACAGGGAAGGTAGAAAAAGTCAACCTTTAGAAAGTAACACTTCAGATGTACTCTAAGACAGAGGTAGGTGTTAACTAGGCAAATAGGGGGAAGGACCAAAATGCCTCAAACAGAGGAGTCTGTACAATGACTCCACAGTGGGAGAAAATAGCGTGATGGAGAATTGAATGGAAGATAGTATATATACCTGGTGTGAGGAGTGTGGAAGGCAGAATGGTGAGAGAGGAGATTGGAATAGTAGACAGAGAACTAAAATTGCAGGATTTGCTTCTATCTTGTGTGTGTTTTTAAGCAGGAAAGATATTATGATTAGATATTTTAAAGACTTCTCTGGCTGCAGTATGGGTATGATCAGAGACTGGCAAGATATGTAATTGAGCTGTTGTAGCAATCCAAGTGAGACTTTGTTATATGGATGTAGAAATGGGTAGATAGATTTATGAGTTATCTAGAAGGTGATATTAAATAGAATTGGTGATGGATTGAATATTGGGCATGAGGCAGTAATGTAAAGCAATATTCTTATATTTCTGGCTTGTATAGCAGGAGATATATATGTGTGTGTGTGTGTGTATACATAGATACACACACACACACACACACATACACAGAGAATGAGAATAAAATTGGGACCAATAATCTTGGACCAGTAGTATTGGAGAGGCCTGACACATTTATGTAAAGATGTTGAGTGAGAAATTAGACATGAGGGAGAGGAGTGATAACCAGTTTGGTGATGAAATAAGTATGGAAGAAACTGGTCAGTAGATGGGAAATGAAGCCAGTGATGTGCACTGATGGACCCCAGCATGGAAAGTAAAGGTCCCCGTGAAATGCAGTCAGTACAGTGTGACCCACTTAGCAAGAATTCACTAAAGGTTTATGGGATTTGAAACAAAATAAAACTGATAGAAAAAGAGAGCACCCTTCAAGCCCTCTCACTTCTTACTAGCTTAATCTAAAATACTAAAAACAGGGCCGGCCCGGTGGCACACTGGAGAGTGCGCCGCTTGGGAGCGCGGCGGCGCTCCCGCTGAGGGTTCGGATCCCATGTGGAGACCGGTTCCTGCTCACTGGCTGAGTGCGGTGCGGGTGCAACACCGAAGGTTGCAATCCCGTTACCGGTCAGTAAAAAAGACAAAAAGGAAAAAAAATACTAAAAACAAACCCCAGCATTCCATGTTTGAATGCAATGTTTGGCTGAATTCCTCTGGTTCTGATAATCTTGGAGATTAGGTATTTGATCAGATGATACAAATATGTGCAAAATGTTTCTCTTTTATAAAACAAGTTTCTGATCTGTCTCCTTCACTCTCATGCCCATTTCTCTTTGTGTGCTTTTTAGTACTTAGAAAACTCTGCTTTATATTTAATTCTTTATCTGGGTATCTTCCTGGGAAGGTTGGCAGAGCACGCCAGCATTCTATTCACCTTCGTGCTCACGATGCTGGTGTGGCAGCTCCCCCACAGTATATGCTTCTGTCTCTTATGTACATTTATTTATTTATTTTTAGAATGTGTTTCAATTCCTGGTGTTAAAAAAAAAGTGCATATTGTTTTTGCCTGCCTGAAGGCAAGTTGGCAAAAATTTAAAAACAGATTCTCATTTTTATTATTTGGCTTAAAAGTAAACATCAGATGCATTAGTAAGCTAATAGTGTTCTTTGCATATTTCACCAGACAGTCCCCAATTTTTCTTCCTTAATGTAAAAATGCATTTCTACAACTAGACCACTTGGGGGAAGCATAGTGCAAAGCTAGAATAGAACGTTTAACTCATGCTTCCAGTGTCCAGCATAGAGTCCTCAGTAACCTCTCAGCCAAACACTTGTGTTGTGCCATTAATATAAGCAGAGCCTTTGTCTGTCTGTCTATCTGTCAGTCAGTCCTTTTTTCCTTTGTCAGATTCTTTCCTCTTCCTCTTCTTCCAGGGTTCTTTGTGGGTTAAAGCTTCTTTTTGAAATGTCCAGGTGCTTAATTAATAAACATGAAAACCAAGTTGAAGCTGGCACAGTGCCCTTTTCTGCTCAACCACACGGGCTTACTAGGGTAATTGTAGTTATTTACATTTGGCATCCAACTGACTCAAAGAGCAACACTCCTTTTTTTTTTTTCCCCCTATGAGTACCGATGCTATTAAATTAAACAGGTTAATGTGGCTACAGCAAGCATTTCACCCCCTACTATCCCCACAGCTATAGTAAATCTGCCACCTGTTTATTTCCATAAAAATTCAATTACAGCACCACCAGTTATTCTTCTTACATGAGCAATTAACTTCAGGCAGTTTCAGGCCAAAGAGAAGGGCCAGGCTGGCCTGCTCCTTTCTTTCCTGTTTGTTCCCATCAGCTGCCGGTCATTTCTTTTTCTGTGACTGTGCATCTTCACACCAGTGAAAAATGAAAGCATAGACTAGACTGCTGGGCACTGTCATGCTAATGAAAAAGCAAAAACTGACGATCACAAACAACTCTTTTGCGTCCCTCTGCCCAAGCAGTGGGGAGACCTTGGAGGCCCTGGGAAGAGAGACGTGAGCCAGCAGCAGGGCCACACAGATGTTGCAGCGTTGTTTAATAACACACCAAAACAGACTTAAAACTGCTTTAAAAACTGTTTGTTTTCTTTCTTTATCTTTGTAAAAAATGTGATCATGTAGGGAAAGGTTTGTAAAATGCCGCAGCAGTCTGGCTAAAGCACCAACATCATTATGAAGAGATAAAACCACATTCATCTGTGCTTTGCAGCAATAGCTCTAACCAAAGGCATCATAAAGCAGCTGCGTTTCTTTTCCCCTTTAAGAGGAATGAGTCTTTAGTATCAGGCTGCAAATGCTGACTTTCACTTTTTCTTTGTTGTGTTTATTTCTACTACTCTTTGTCATATCTCTTTTCCTCCTCTCGAAAGTCTACCAATACAAATAAAAATCACTAAATCTTAGATCTAGTGATTTTCTATATGATCTACAAGCATTGAGATACTTGCTTTCCATCAATTCCTCTGATGCCATTGACACTGATTTTGTTTGAACAAATGATATTTATAGTAAATGTATAAACACAGTTTTAACAGCAGGTTAGACTCTGAAATGATAGTCAATTAAATCACACCCAGGTTTCAGATTAAAAACAAATACTTTTCCATAAGCTGGTTATATCAACTACTATCAAGGTATAGTTATTATCAATAAATTCAGAGAATAAGAGAAACATCAAAAGAGAAATCACTAGGGTATAAGTTGATGATAGAACCCAAAGGGACCTCAAGCCCTTCGCTAGGGCAGGTGGATGGAGGGTTTAGGCTATTCATCCAAATTGTCACACGGATATCAGATGTCAGCCATTCTTAAAATACTCCCAGGGGATTAAAGTGAGCATGTAAATATTCCTTTCTTCCTGCATCTGAAGGTGCCCTGTACCTGACAGCATTAGTAAGCTGCTGGGGTAGAAGAACGTAATAAAGTGGACTTTGAAGTCAGCCTGTCACAGGAAAAAGATACAGTCTAATTAAATTTAATCTTCTTTTAAATGGTTACTCAAAAGAGAGACTGTTAGAAGTTCAGAAGTGCATATATAAATCCTCCCCAGGCAAGGCCATACCTAGGGCTAACATATGGCAATTGGAAGACTAAAGGAGAAATTAGAACCTGTGTTTCATCTTGATAGGGCTGATGGGACTTTAAAGAAGAAACACCAATATTTTGTGGTCTTAAGACCACATCCTCTGCTGTCAAGTGGGTTCAAGTTCATGGTCTTGAAAACTGTCCTTTTCTTGTATTCAAATGTTCTCATGAATCCTTTTCTTTTCAGTTCAAAGTAGACATTAAAATGGGTTTTAAGTGTTTATTCTTCATCCTAGATTTTGGGCAGATGCCTAATTTCCATAGCTTCCCTACCTCCTGAAGAGTTTCAGGCTTTTTGCTTTTGCCAAAATGAAGCAAACATACAGCTTGGTACTTTGAAGTCTGAGTTAAAGCAAAACTAAATGGACCATGTTTATCTGATCAATTAAGGCATTGCCTACATCCTTAGTACTGATGTTTCTCATTTAAGCAGCATTCTACACAATCCTCAGGAAATTAACAACAGAGATTGAGTTTGGGGAATGGGGGGTCGTTATACAAAGAAATGCAGGAAGTGTGTGGAAGAATTTGACAAGGTTCCAAAATAAGCTACATAAACTGACTGGACTCCAATATAAACTGAAGAATGACTTTGTAGAAGTGGAACTGTAGAAAAATATTAATGAAAACTCCCAAAATAGTAGTTTGATTTAAAACTCCTATTATGTAAAGTGATCTACTAGATTGAATAGTCTTTAGCATGACTGATGTTTTTAATTAAATAAAAATCTCATCTTTCTCTCAGAGATTAACGTGTACAGATCAGTTTAACCACAGTTCAACCAGGGAAACTCTAAACAGCATAACCCACTCCAGAAAGACAGCAAACTCGCTTTCCTCAGAAATCCTACTAAATTTGTTAGTCCCTGGTTTGAGCAAATTACATTGTCCAACTGGCACCCACAGATTTAACTTTAATCTGCAATAGGATAATGATTGTTTTTTTTTCTTTTCATATCTGACAGATTCTATAGAGATCGTCTTCTAAATTCAAAGGTTTGTCTACACGATTGTGGCTTGGTGAGAAAACTAATGTACAATCTTCTTGTGTAAGCTGTTTTTTATTTAGTGGATTTTTATACCATAGGTCTGTAGGCAACCTAGAAATTTACAAAATAGCTTTCCTTAAGTTCTAAGTTTAAGCCCTTATTCTCTTCAACTGTAAAGAAGGGGAAAATGCCAAAGACAAAGCTATTATTCTGTCTTGTATTCTCCCCCAAAAGTTACTTTCTCCCCTAATTTTATTTTGCATATGATTTATTTTATGATTCTATCCTTCCCATCAAGGCAGATGATGTCTGTCTAGATATTTAAATTGTGATAGCCTTTTAACATGATTTACTAAGCACATTATGTATCAGAGAGAATTGTTTGTGGAGTTGTTTTTGGATGCCTTTAGAAGAAAAAAAGGCTGCCCTGGGGAAAACTATTTTACTGGTACATTTCTTGACAAAGGGCAATGTCCATTTAATGGAAAACTTATTTCCCTACATATTTATAAGTAAATTTTGTATCATTATTAAATGGGTCAAATTTGGAAAACAAATCACTTAGAAAAAAATCACTTACATTTTAATGACAATATTACTGGTTATATTATAATTAGATCATTATTTGCTTTGTTCTAGACTTAGGCTAAATACCTTGATTTTTCTAACATGGATGCAGGTGTTCTTTACCTATATTCTTAAGTAGACTAGTGAGATGACAATTTTGAAAAGGTACAAAAGAGTAAGGACAGTTTTTATTCTTTTATGTTCAATTTTTCTGAGACTATTTCATAACTGTTTTAACTGTATTAAAAATAAGAAATCTTGGGTCAGCCCGGTGGTGCACTGCTACAGTGTGCCGCTTGGGAGCGCGGCAGCACTCCCGCTGAGGGTTCGGATCCCACATACAGACTGGTTCCCGCTCACTGGCTGAGCGAGGTGCGGGAGCGACACTGAGGGCTGCGATCCATTGCCGGACACGAAAAAAGAGACAAAAAGGAAAAAAAAAAAAAAAGAAAAGAAAAAATAAGAAATCTTGGGTCAGCCCGGTGGTGCACTGCTACAGTGTGCCGCTTGGGAGCGCGGCAGCACTCCCGCTGAGGGTTCGGATCCCACATACAGACTGGTTCCCGCTCACTGGCTGAGCGAGGTGCGGGTGCGACACTGAGGGTTGCGATCCATTGCCGGACACGAAAAAAGAGACAAAAAGGAAAAAAAAAAAAAAAAAGAAAAGAAAAAATAAGAAATCTTCCCTTATTAACAGATAATTGATAAAATGCGACCTATTTCATGTTTGGAAAGATGTAGGTCTTGGACTTAATGTTCCTGGTGTTACAGTAGTATGTGAAAAGGAAAAATAAGAAAGAAAATCAGTAAGACCAGTGAGACAGAGTCATGAATGGGGCTACTCAGGATCTCACCCTGTTTAACCCTTTGTGCATTTCTTCTATAATAGTTACCACGTGATAAGCTCAGGTGATTGGCATTGGGTTTGCTCTTTGAATCAGCAATGAGGCTATATTTAACTTGATAGTTAATTTTCCATCTTGATAATTACAGAAAAATAGTCAAAATTTTGTACATCTTAAGCCCATCTTTGTTTAAAATACTTAAGTTGCTTCATATAGCGCAGCTGACTTAAAAAATGTGATTAATTTAATAACCCAAGGACTTGGACCTTCCGTATCTGTTTACTGAAGATAATTTTGAGAACAGTGTAATGTAAATTCCTCATCAATCTCTTTTCTCTCCTCAGAAACAGAGTATTTTTTTTTGATGATTATACAAATGTCTCTGAATCTTAACTCTTAATTTTTCAAGCATTCCCTCTAAATTTCGTGAGTTTCTTCTTTGACAAATTACAAGTATGGTATCTCCAGCCATTATGTTGTACAATAGGTTTAGGCTACTGAACCCACTCCAATATGGACTTCATTACTAGATCTATCAGCTTGTGACAAGAACACTATGTGACCCTTCTTGGCTTTGGATTGGACTCTGTGCACGGGACAGTTTGTTGGTTGTCTCCTAGGAACTCAACATAAGCTCCTGGTTACACTTGCTACTACTGAACACCAGCCAGACCACTACAAGAAGAAAGAAAGTCAGTAGAAATGCTCTCAGTACAAATTAAATAACATTTCTGAGGTTTCTGACTTCACCTTGTTTTAAATCATATTTTAAGACTCATTAATATTTTGTCCTCACTTTTCTCATATTTTTGAGAAGAGACTGACAAACATCCTCCCCTACGTAAATCTGATGTAACTACTCCATTTTCACAATTTCTTTTTCCTTTTATTGTTTGTTTTTTGGCCTTTGTTAATCTCAAAGCAAGATTCGGTATTGCTTTACATCCCCAACTACTGCCATTCTTTTATTTTTCACTGTGTAAATCATTGGTGAGAGGTATAGATTTTACCAAAATGAAGAATCATACAGCTCCCAAATTCTATTCAAAAAATTGTGCTTAGACACCTTTTCCCAAATTCTCTTCTCTAATTTTTAAAACATCCCTCCTCACTTTTCTTAGAAGTCCACTTGTATGTGAGAAGGGTGTGGTAGTAAAAATAATTAACTTTAGCTTTCCAAGTATAAATACATTTTATTTGTCATATTTATGCTAATTCATGATTTTCTTGACTTGAATGGACAATTCTTCCTGCTCTCCTGCTACTGTCAGAAGGAATGCCTTAAGATTAATTAATCTAGAATTAACATCATTGTATTTGATAATATTTAATTCTATTAATGAGAATTTTCTGTGGTTATTTTAAGTAAACACTAAAGCTTTTTTTGAAAAATTTCAAACTAAACCAAATACATAAAAGCTTCTCAAACTATCTGTGATAAAGAACCGTTTTTGTTGCTGTTATGGTTTTTTTTTGTTTAATTTTCACACAGCTACAGACCAATGCTTTTGTAACATGTGTTTGTATGGCATGTCAATATCAATAGTTACTTAAATCTCTTAGTGCTTATCCTCAATTTCCGTACATTTCTTACTGTGGACTAGTAGCAGTTTGCAGACCACCTCTGGTCCATGGATTGCATTTTGAATGATGTCAATCAAGGTTATTCTCTATGGTATAGAGCTTTGGAGAATAGATCAATTGTAGGTTGTTCTTATACTGTAGCAAAATTAATATATATATTTAAGAAAGATTCATTTCTCACTGAAGAAAATATTTCAGTTCTGCTTCATGGAAGCGAGATATTCATCTATTTAGGGTGGAATTTTGGTTAGGCTGAGGATTTTGAAAAAAGGATGTCAACACTACCAATTACTAATTGATCTGTTGTTTCATATACAACAGATAACACAGTGACTTGACAGAGAATATCACCTTGGAATCCAAGGTCGTAAACTTTTCTGCCAAAAGTTTATATGGGAGAAATTACTATATCTTTTAGATAGCTACTAGATATTCCAGGTTTTGTTTTAGATTTTATGTGCTTATTTATTTTTGGCTTGGGTTGAATCAGATTATCAAATATCTGGATATGTGAACCACACTGCCTTGACTTCTAGCAGAATCAATTTAATGGAGATAAGTATAAATTTTATCCCTGTCTTATATTTAGAGATGCTATAAAAATCTTAATATCCAGCTCAGGTACTGCATTAACTTCAGAGATTTTTACTTTATATTGTCCAATTAGTATTCTCTACATGAAAATTTGTGTGAAGAAACAAACTTATTTCATATTTGTAAAGATTGCCCTCTTTGGCAGGTGATGTTTTTAGACTTAATGCACTTCACCCATTTCTAGGAATGAGTTGCTAACCTGGCTGATCCAGGCTCAGATGTTACTAGAACAGTATTCATTTACACATGTAGCAAATAATTATAAAATGCATACTACATACTAAGCATGGTTCTAAGTCCTGGTAATTTAATGGTGAGCAAACCAGACACTTTTCTTGCTCTCAAAGAGTATAATAGAGTCTGGTGGGGAGAAAGGCATATAGTCAAGTAATAAAACAAGTAAGTGTAAAAGTATAATTATGATGAGTGTGGTCTGTTCAGGCTGCTGCAACAAAAATATCATAAATTGGTTGGTTTATAAACAACAAACATTTATTTTTCACAGTTCTGGAGGTTGGAAATTCAAGATCAGGATGCCAGCATGGTTGGGTTCTGGTGAGGGCACTCTTCTGGGTGACAGACTGTGGAATTATTGCTGTGTCCTTACATGTGGAGGAGAGAAGAAGCTCTCTGGAGTCTCTTTTATAAGAGCACTAATTCCATTCATTAGAGTACCTACCAAAGGCCCTACCTCTTAATACTGTCATATTGGGAATTAGGTCTCAACATATGAATTTTGGAAGGACACAAACTTTCAGACCATAGCAGTACTCTAAAAGGGAGGCACATTATTATAGAAATATATTTAATTGTCAGGTTATTCAGCTGTAACACATAATTCTCTCTTCCATTTCCTGTTCTGTGCTACCAGGTAATGATAGCATTTCAAAATTCAGTTTAAGGACGTAATTCAAAGGCATGAAAATCATTCCTAAAACATAAGCATTCCATGTGGTGTTGTGAAGGTCTAAGAAGAGAGACAATCATTTGGAATAATGTCCTATGAAGGGAGAAATTTGCTGCACTGGTGGATTCAACAGATTTCGTTAACATGGGTGGTTTTTACCATACATGACTGTGGTTTTGCTAAAGAGAGCATTCTGAGGCTTGTGGTACATAGGCTAGGAAGTAACTTCAAAGAGAAAAATGGGATCAAGGATGGAGATTCCCTCTATGGGGGGTCAGGACCAGCACCCTTATAGACCATGACTGCAAGGCTAGCTCCTAGAGCCTGAGTTCCATATGAACATGGGAAAGGTCCAGCTAGAGTCAGGACAATTCCGACAAAACAATAAGTTTTTTTTTTTTCCCATTGTGGCTGCAAACCACAAAAGCTAGGATAAATATTAACAGATATCTATTGTGACAAATTTGGGGATTTGGATTATTAGCACTGAACCACCTTGGTGGGCAGCACCAGATTAGCTGCTAAAGATTCCACACATCTTTATATTGTTGACAAGAATTTTTTTTTTTTTTTTTTGTGTGACCAGTAAGGGGATTGCAACCCTTGGCTTGGTGTCGCCCGCACCGTGCTCAGCCAGTGAGTGCACCGGCCATTCTTATATAGGATCCGACCCCCCGGCGGGAGGGTCACTGTGCTCCCAGTGCTGCATTCTCTCGAGTGCGCCACGGGGTCGGCCCGTTGACAAGAATTTTGCTAGCCTTTTACATTTTATCTTGTTTCTTAGTCTCGATTGGGGGAATGGTAGTGTTAGATCCTGCTGAAACAACAAAATAGAAGGTGGGAAGAAAAATCTTTATGCTGACATCAGGATAGTGATCACAATCCATACCATGAGGGATTAAATACTGAAGCAAGGCAAGGTCAGGGGGGAGCACCTGGCCAAGGTATTTGCTTCTCTTCGGGCCTATAACAAGTTTGGGACATATCAAGGGAAATAACACAGAGATAAAGACACCCTGTAGCTTTCTCAAGGTTTATGGAAGAACAAATTGTGGCACAACAAACCTCTAGCAGAAATAGCGATCATACATTTAAAGACATTTTAATTCCTGCTTGGTTATAATCAAAATCTATGCTATAATGGTTGATAGTAAAAATCTTAAGAAGAATAACAGCAGGTTTGGAAATGTTCTCCAACCAATGACAAATTTGTTTGAGAATTGCCTAGGAGGGCAACGGCCTTGTTCAGATTTCATCCCTATAGCATCTGAAGTTCATTGTTATGGATTTGCATTTTTATCCCTTTTACAGAGAAGACCCCAAACTCTCCTCTCATGTTCAGCTGTTAGCTACAAAATTCCTGTTGCCCTTCCTTAAAAATAACTTTTTAAATAACTGCAAGTGATGACTGCAAGACTTATAAAGCATATGTGTTAAGAAATTGTACTTGGTCATAGATTTATCGATTGTATCTGTCATTGGTAATTGAATTTTCTCACTAACCTGGTGATAATTAACCCATGGGCTATGACCTCATGGTTTGTCTTTATTTAACCCACCAATAGAAAAACTGTGTAAATTTCTTTGCTACTCAGAGAAATACCTCACACTTTTAATCTGTTTTTTTTCCTACTAACCATGTAAGAAAAAAAATATGACAGCCTGTGACAGAGTGCTGTGGTTTGAATGTGTCCCCCAAAGTTCATGTGTTAAAAACTTAATCCCCAATGCATTATGGTTGGGAAGTAGGGCCTGATAAGAGGTGACTAGGTTATGGGGACTATGCCATCATGAATGTATTAATGTCATTATCACAGAGTAAGTTAGTTATTGCAAGAATGGGCTTGTTGTAAAAGCAAGTTTGGCTTACTTTTGAAACTTCTCTCTCTCTCTCTCACCTTTTCTTGCCCTTCTGCCTTCTGCCATGGATGACCCAGAAAGAAGGCCCTCACCAGATGTAGGCCCCATGGCCATAGATTACACAACCTCCAGAACTGTAAAAAATGCAATTAAAAACAATAAATTACCCAGGCTATGGTATTCTGTTAAAGCAACACAAAACAAAGACAAAAAATTGGTATTAAGAAGTGGGGCTGGGGTTATGACAAATATTTGAAAATGTGGAAGTGGCTTTGGAACTGGGTAATGACTAGAGGCTGAAAGAATTTAAAGGAGAAAAACAGAAAACCTAGGTTGCCATAAATGAAGCTTCAAGAGTGATTCTGGTGATGGCTCATAAGAAAAGACGAGCTGTAGGGAAATTCTGAAACTTCTTAGAGACTAAGTGGCTGTTATCATCATGTTGGTAAAAATATGGACAGTAAAGACCATTCTGATTAGATCTCAGACAGAAAAGAGAAATATTTTATTAGAAGCTGGAGTAAGGACTATCCTTGTTACTAAGTGGTAAAGAACTTGGCTGAATTATATCAATGCCCTAGGGCTTTAGGGAAGTGGAACTTAAGAGCAATGACCTAATATACCAGTAAAAATATTCCTAAGCAAAATATTAAAGGACCTACCTGGCTACCTTTAACCACATATAGTAAGATGTGAGAGGAAATAAATGACTTAAAGATAAAATTTATAATTAACAGAGAAGTAGAACAAAAAGATTTTTAAAAACTTTCAGCCTGGTCATATAAAGAATGAAAAAGTATGTTTGGCAGAACAAATCAAAGGCGTGGCCAGGCAGCCATTTACTAAGACTGTGAGAGAATGACCCTGAAAGCATTTTAGAGATATCCCAAGCTGCCCCTTTCATTACGGGCCTAGAGTTGTAGGGGGAAAGAATGGTTTTGAGTCATGGGCCCAAGGTGCCCTCCATGGGATCACTGCCCAGAGCCACCTTGGGTCTCTGCTCCCAGCTTCCTCTGTAGTGCTCCTCAGCTACCCTAACCACGGCTCAGTCAGTCCTATGTGTGACTTGACCCACTGCTCTAAAAGGTACAAGCTGTAAATCTTGTCAGTGTCCATGTGGTGCTAGTTCTACAGATACACACAATAAAATAGCTGTAGGGGTATGGCTTCTTCTACCTAGATTTCAAATGATGTTGTGAACAGTCTGGGGGCCCAGGTAGACATTTGTCACAGGGGAAGAACCACCACACCAGAATCCCCACTAGGGCAGGGACTAGTGGAGCTGTGGGATTGGGTCTACTTTCAAGACCCCAGAACTTTAGATCTACTAGTTTTCAGCATCAGTCTGGGAGAACTGCAGGCATGAAATTCCATTCCCTGAGAGCTGCTGTGTGGACTGAATCCAGCAAAGGCATGGAGGTGGGGCTGTCTGAGGCCTTAGGAACCCAACCCTCACTTCACTGTACCCAGGATATGGGACATGGAATCAAAGGAGATTATTCTGGACCTTTAAAACTTAATACTGTTTTCCCTGTTGGGTTTTGGGCTTACTTGGGTACAGTTACCCCTTTCTTCTTACTTGTTCCTCCCTTTTTAAATGGGAATACTATTCTTGTCTGACCACTGTATTTTAGAAGTGTTTGACTTGTTAATTTCATAGGCTTACAGGGAGAAGAATTGCCTCAGGATAAATCATGCCTTGCATCTCACCCATATCTGATTTACATAAGACTCTGGACGGTAGAGTTTTGAGTTGATGCTGTAATGAGTTAAGACTTTTGGGACTATAGGGACGGAATGATGTATTTTGCATTGTGAGAAGAACATGAATTTTAGGGTCTGTGGGTGGAATTCTTTGGGCTGAATGTGTCCACCAAGTTTATGTTTTGAAAACTTAATTCCCAATGCCACTTGACCATGGACTTCCCATCCTCCAGAATGGCAAGAAATAAATTTCTTTTCTGTATAAATTACCCAGTCTGTGGTAATTCTGTTATAGTAGCATGAAATGGACTAAGACACGGAGATTATGATGTTGCCACAATATTCATTCTCCTTTTTTTCTTAGTAACAGAATTCTAACTTCATTTAATGCAGCCATGTGCCCAGTTAGCTAGCAATTGTTTGTGTTTTCAAAATATTATTAAGGGGCAGGGACTATTGTATACTAATATATCTCTTGACATACAAGAGACTTTCACAGAAATCATTCAATTTTGGAAGTGTTTAAAGAGTGGCACTTATTTCAGTGGATAATGTATTTTTCAGGCCTTATAATGACAGAAAAAAGATTTTGATTTGTCTTGACTTCTGAATGAAATCTGTGGAGCTGAATTAAGCTGCAAAAAAATTACGAAGGGAAGAATATTGGACTTTAATATCTTTACAACCTTAATTTACAAGGAGACAGGATCTTTATTTGGCATTTTAATTTCTCTGTGGTAAAATGATAATGGAAAATTGTTCATTATGTTGAAATTTGGGAAGATGTTCCATTCTAACATTTGAAATATGCCGGCTCATTGTGTGCCTGAGACATCTGTTACTGTTTGCCTGCTGAGTATCCATTCATGAATAAAACACTCCTGCTTTACTTTATTAAGCCATCCTTCTTTAAATCTCAGTTCATGCGATTGGGAGGGGATGATTCTACTTCTCAACTCCAGGACTGATATGATACCAAGTCCTGGACAATCAGAGTCACAAGGACTATTGTTTCAGGGAAAGGCATGTGACATAAAACTTAAAGTCTTCTCTCTGTTGTTATTAGTAAGGTAGAAGGATGTACACACCAAGATGGTATTGATACTGTTTTCAATGGCATGGAATAAACCTGCCTCAAAATTAAGCCAGCACAAAAGGTAGCAGAGCTGAAAGATGGAGCACAGCCAAGTTGTGATGTCATAGTGTGAAACACATGTCTGAAGCTGCTGCCACATCTGGATTTTTCAATTATGTGAAACAATAAATTCCTTTCTTTGCTTAAATCTAGCTTGTGATTGTGTTTTCTTACTTATAATAGAAAGAGTTCTGACTAACACGTGCTCACTATAAAACCCTGTCTTGGGAACCATGTTGGACCATGGCCCTGGGAAAAAATTGATATTAGAAGTAGAATAGGAAGAAAATCTGATCTATTATTAAATGTATTTCAGAGTTAATGTTTGATGTCCGTTCTTACTTGTTTCAGAGACTTAGTGGGCAAAAACCTTATCTGCCACTTAACTAAGCCAGGAGGCTACAAAAAGTAGCTCTTCTCCTAAGAGAAACACCAGTTCCCTGATTGAAACTTTGCTTATCTATTACTGGATATAGAATGAAAAGTAAGAGGGTATGAGGGAAAGACAGAAATGTTAGGCTCTCCTCAGGCCATGCTCACCTTTCAAATACCATTTTTAGCCACTTGAAGAGAGAAAGAGATACTAGTTTTATTAGTCATGTGCAGAGCAGTAACCAGGCTACACAGATTTGTGGGTGGACTTACTGTGTAATAAAACTGTGCACAGCTTCTCATCTCTCTTCCACTTCTTGCTTCTATGCAGCTGGGTGGCTCTGCTTCTTTCTCATTGTCCCTCTCCCACTCATCCTTTCCAGTCATGTATGTGTGCTCTTCTTAAGACATGAACAATTAGTTCATGGAACTAATTGGCTCTGCTTGGAGCATTTGGACCATATACGCCAGCTCAGAATTTACCAGAGTTCTAAACTTGAGTGAGAAGCTCACACAGCATCAGATATGGAGGTATTTTGATTCACATTCTACTATTGTTATCTATGTGAACAAGAAATAGTGTGTTTATACAATAAGAATGAGGTAATTTTTTTTAAACATTATTGGCTAGGAAGCTATAAACCAGATGTATGGCTTAATTTTTGTATATGTGAAGAATTTTTTGGCTTTCACAATCTGCAGTCACAAGACTGTACTTAAGGGATCACTGAGATGCATTCACATCTGAAGGTTTGACTGTGGAAGAATCCATTTCTATGTTCATTCATGTCATTGACAGAATTTATTTCCATGGAGCTGTATGACTAAGAGCTCTGGCTTTTTGTTTACCATCATCCAGAGACTGCTCTCAGCTCCTAGTGGTTGTCTGCAATCCTCTGCCACTTGGTTCTTTCCATAAGTAGTTCACAATATTGCTGTTTGCTTCTCCAAGGCGTGCAGGGCAGTCTCTCATACCAGCCCACTAAATAACATAGATGCTATCTTAGAATCTTATATGACATAATGTCATCATGGGTGTAGTATCCCATTAAGTTTGCTATATAATAAAAACTAACCAAGGGATAGATAATCTATCATCTTTGCCATATTCAAGTGGCCAGAGGCAAGTCAGAGGTTTCTTTCATACTCAAGAGGAGAACATTAAGCAGAGTGTAACACCAAATGGTGGATATCATGAGGGTCATCTTAGAATTCACCTATGATAATAAATATTTACCAAAGTGTGTTTCATTGAAGATTACATCCATAGGTTGTTAGTAAGGCTGTACTCATCAAGAATCTTTTTCAAGCAACAGAGTGCAAATGACAGGAGACCAATTCAAACCATCTTAAGAAAATAAACTAAAAAGTGATTTTATTTACTCATAGAACTGAACATTTCAAGGGATCATTTTGGGCTTTAGGCAACAATACAATTAGGATTGTGAAGGATTCTGCTTCAGTAATGCTTTGAGACAGTGATCAAAAGAGAGCCTGTCAAGAATAAAAAGTTATGAACATTGAACAGGATTTGGGGAAGGATCTGACAGAGGAATTAGCTATAACACAGGATGTGCTGGAATTGAGACCAAGGGCAATTCATTTGCACTATCTGGGACTGATTTTGAACCTGAAAAGACTGTACCATGTGAAAAATGAGAAAGGAGGAAAGTAGGCTTTGGTCCTGACACCCTGCTGTGTTTGCCTGTATCAGTTCAGCATTGTTTCTCATACTTTTCTGCATTTGCAAATATTGTTACTTTTTCTCCTGTGATAAGGGGGCTTATCTCATCCTCGTCTGCTATGCACCTAAAAGTCTTCCATTCATTTTTCATAATTTAGGTCAGCAACACTGTCATGTCTTCTCTAACTCCTACCTGTCATTTAGGTGTAGTTAGATCCCACGTCCCCTGTGCCCATAATTTGGTAGGTGTGATTAGCAAACTCAGCCCCACTTCAACCCCTTCTTTCTAAAACCTCTGGCCAGTCAAGGCCACATGACATGGTTCTCATCAATGAGACATAAACTAAGTTTTGGTGTGGGAAAATCTTTTGTTTTCTTGACATAGGAGTCATCCCTTTCACACCCCATTCTCCTTTTGGCATTGAACATAGACAGAATGGCTGGGTCTACACTAGTAGTCTTGTAACCATAATGGAAATGATGAGAAACTCACAAAAACCTGGCCTCTGGTGTCATTAATCTGATGAACCAACCTAGCAACTGACTTCCACTGTACTCATTACATGTAAAACAAAACAAACAAAACAAAAATTAAACTTGTATTGTTTCACCCATTATAGCTGGGTTTTTATCATCTGAAGCCTAATGAGGTTCTAAATGAAATGCAGTATTATGTATTGCTAGATAACACTTATTGTAGTAGGGGCAGTTATTTACTTTCTACCTAATCTATGGAAGCATGAGTGAACTTGTTTATATTGCAAAGGTTGTCTTGTTATTTGTATTTTGTCCATCTTAGCATCCATAGATACTATCTTAGAAGAGCACGTAGCACATAGAAAACATTCAGCAAATATTTGTTAAATAAATTAATAGATAAATACAGGATCTTGTCTTCTAAGTTTTAACAGCTTATCTGGAGACGATAATGTATCCTTGCTAATCAGAATGAAAGATTTGTAGTGGCATGATTTATCTAGGTTCTCAGTTATTGGTTTATCTTATTCAGCATATTACGAACAGCATAGATATATAGAGAAGACACAAGAATAAAATCTATGGGTGTTGCAAAAACTGTACCCATAGGTAAATTATTGGATAATAAAAGCAGTATTCAAAATGCAATACTAAAAAATTTGTGAGGACCTTTTATCCTAAATGTGGTAAAATCAATAAGAATAAATAAATCTAGTACTAAGATCCAAAAAATAAAACTCACATCAATTCTATTGGATTCAGAGTAGATCATAAGCTAAAACTAAGAAACCCAAACCTGTTTGCTGAACACTAGAGTCTTATAAGTTAAAATCAGATGAAAAAGCATTGACAGAATGAAGAATATTTAACCTGGGGAAGGTGATTCTTATAGATATGGAAAGGATAGAATGAAAGAGCATTTATAACATGTGACATATCTGAAGCACTTCCTTATAGGAGATAAATTAGATTTATTTGATGTAGTTTCAAAGGGGCTAAGAGAAAAAATTAGAGCAAAGTGTGGAAGCTTTGGGTTGGAGCTCAACCTGAGGAGGATGTCAGCAATACAAGATTTTCAAAGTAGATTTGCGTGACTTGTGAGGCCCAAGGCTGTGCTGACTGGCAGTGAATTGTCAAGTAACTACTTGTTAAGTTTTTTGCTTTGGTTAGAAGCTTGACTAACTTGCCTGTTAAGATGCTCAAATTTGATAGATTTAAGTTAAACCAATTTGATAGATTCTTTTTTCTTGTTCCACAAGATGGTATTTCTGGGTATCTTCTGAAATAATGACAGGTGGGGATGGTTATGGGACGAGGACTTGTCAACAATACTATTTGTTCAGCTTGTTTTTTAAAACAAGGTGGTTCTTTATGCTGCTCCATACTTAATTTAGGATTAAAGAATATCTGATGTAACCTTTTGGTGCTGGATGAGGGAGGCTCTGTGGTACTTGCCTATTCCAGGTATTATGTAGGAAGCTACTTATGTACAAACGTAAGCATGCTCCTATTCTGAGAAATATTAAACTAGAAGATATAGTATGCACATCTGCATGACTATAGCATATTTTTAATTTGGTGAGTACAGTTTTGAACTTTTTTGAATTTCAATACTTTAGAAGGTGTAATTATGGTAGACAAAAGAGAATTTACCAAAAACTTGCTAGTCCCTCTTGTATTTCATTCTCTCCTAAAAACATTGACTTTTGTGATCCCTGGAAGCTGTTTTGACTTCCAGGGATAAATCTGAATTATGAGGATGGGGATGAGTTATTGAGTTGATGACTCACATATTAATATTTTTGCCTAGACTTAAGCCATAATAGCCACATTTCAAGTGCTCAGTAGCCACATGTGACTAATAGCTACTGTATTTCACAATGCTGGCCTAAACCTTTTAAGAGAATCCCACATGAATGACAAATAAGGTTCCTGGGATTTGCCATGTGAACAATTCTTCTTTCCTAGTTCTACGTCTTCTTTCCTTGGTTTTTCTCTCTCTCTCTCTCAGTCTTTTTTTGAAGGGGGCTTCTTAGTCTCCTATAGTTCTGTCTCCCTCTCCTTCCAAAATAAAACCCTATTTTTGAAACTATTAATCCCAAGTCTAGTCTTGTGTCTTGTGAATTACAGAAGAGTAATTTATCACGTTTTAATCACTGCTATATCCCCTAAGTCTAGAATAGTACCCAACACATAGATAACAATTAATGAAAATGGGTCAAATGAAAGAAAAGATGAATGAATGAATTATACTCCAGAATAAGATATGGATTGAAAGTGTTTCCAGCTCTGCCATAATTCTGCATCTTTTCCTCAGGAAAGAATGATCCCCTGGGTGAAGAAGTAACAGCCATATAGTCTGACTTGGGGAGAACCACTTTTTCCCCACAGAAATATTTTTTAAAATCTAATATCCTACACTGTAGAGACTAGTTAGATTAGTTTTCTCTGTAAAATAATCCCATTCCTCCTGTTAACTTTGATCTTATTATCAAGAGATGTTGGCTCTTTTCCTGATGCAGGTTATATTATGAATCCTCTTTAATTAATTTGAAAACAAAGGGGTTTACCCCTGCTACTATTGCTGACATCTTGTGTAGTGCCAGCTACAAAGGCTAGCTCATCAAATACATTTTAAACCTATATATCTTGAGGGCTATGATCTTTTACCTCTACCAGCTAAGCCCCCCTCCCTTAAACATAAATGACATAAACATATCATTTATGCTGAATGATATAAACATCCTTGAATCATTCAACAGAGCCAACCACTGTCCTAGTCACAGGATACATTGGTCAAGAAATTAGATAAGGATCCCTGCCATCATGGATCTTAAGTGAAAGAATGGGAAGAAAGAAAATCAATAATCCATAATTACAAAAAAATAAAAAATATATTATATTAGATGGTAATAAATATCATTTAAAAAACTAGGGCAAGAAAAAGGAACTTTGGGAGTGTGGGTTGTAACTCCCCCCGACTCCAGCTTTATTGAGGTATATTTGAGAAATAAAAATTGTGTGTTAAAGGTATACAATGTAATGTTTTGATATATGTATACATTGTGGAATGATTAACTTTAAGTAGGCAATGAATTTAAATATTTTAATTGATGCCATTGTGCTTTGATCTAATACAATATAAAATTACTCTAAAAATAGAAAGGTTTTATTCACGAACAATGAACTAGCAGAAAAAGAAATCAAGAAAGCAATCCCATTTACAATAGCTATGAGAAAAAGATACCTAGGAATTAACAGAGAAAGTGAATGATATCTACAATAAGAACTACAAAACACTGATGAAAGAAGTTAAAGAGGACAACAAAGAATGGAAAGACATTCCACATTCATGGACTGGAAGAATTAATTTTGTGAAAATGTCTATTCTACCCAAGAGATCTACAAATTCAATATAATCCCCATCAAAATACCAATGACATTCTTCACAGAAGCAGAAAAAACAAATCTAAAATTCTTTTTTAAATTTTTTAATTTATTTTATTTTTTAAATTTTAATTTATCAATATGCAATATAGTTGATTTTCATGTCCCTTTACCATTCTTCCTTTCTCTCCCTCCCTATCGAACAACAAAAGATCCCAAATGGCCAAGCAATCCTGAGAAAAAATAATAATAGTAAAATAATAATGCCAAAGGCTTTATACTATCTTACCTCAAATTATGCTACAAAGCTATAGTAACCAAAACAGCATGGTACTGGCATAAAAACAGATTCAGAAACTAATGGGACAGTATAGAGAATGCAGAAATCAATCCAGCTACTTATAGCCAACTGATCAACAAAGGTGCTGAGAACATGCACTGGGAAAAAATAGCTTCTTCAATTATGGCTGCTGGGAAAACTGGATACCCTTGTGTAGAAGAATGAAACTAGACCCTTACTTCTCACCATATACCAAAATCAACTCAAAATGGATTAAAGACTTAAATATAAGACCAGAAACTATAAAACTCCTAGAAGAAAACACAGGGGAAACACTTCATGATATAGAACCTATAAAGACTATAAATAAGAACCCAAAAGCACAACCAACATAAGAAAAAATAAACAAATGGGATTATATCAAACTAAAAGCTTCTGTTTAGCAAAGGAAACAATTGACAGTGAGAAGAGACAACCTGTGGGATGGAAGAAAATATTTGCAATCTATGTATTCAACAAGAGATTAATATCTCAAATATATAAGGAATCCAAACAACATAATAGTAAAAAATAATCTGATTAAAAAATAGGCAAAGGAGCTGAACAGACATTTCTCAAAAGAAGACATACAAATGTCCAACAGACACATGAAAAATTGCTCAACATCACTAATCCCCAGAGAAATGCAAATCAAAACTACACTGAAATATCATCTCACCCCAATTGAACTGGCTATTATCAAAAAGACAGAGAATAACAAATGCTGGTGAAGATGCAGAGAAAAAGGAACACTTATATACTGTTGGTGGGACTATAAATTAGTATAACCATTATGGAAAAGAGTATGGAGATTTCTCAAACAACTAAAGATAGAGCTACCATACAATCCAGCAATCCTACTGCCAGGTACATGCCTAAAGGAGTGGAAATCATCATGTCGAAGGGATACCTGCACTCCCATGTTTATCACAGCTCTATTTACAATAGCCAAAAGATAGAACAACCTAAGTGTCCATGGAAGGATGACTGGTTAAGGAAAATGTGCTATATATACACAATATGTGCACAATGGAATACTACTCAGCCATAAAAAATAATGAAATCCTGCCATTCACTGCAGTGTGGATGAGCATGGAGAAAATTATGTTAAGTGAAATAAGCCAGGCGCAGAAAGAAAAATACCACATCCTCACTCATAAGTGGGAGATAAAAAATAAATAAATAATTGAGAAAGAAAGAAAGAAAGGAAGGAAGAAACAATCATAATACATTGAACTTTCCGAAGGAGAGAACAGAACTGTGATTACTAGAGGTGGGATAGGGAGAGGGAAACGGGGGATAGCAAAAAATGGGTCAATGGACACAAAGGAGCTAATTAGGAAAAATAAGTTCTATTGATGTACAGTTAAGCTGGACACCTGTAATTAACATTAATTTACTGTATGTTATCAAATGACTAGAAGAGAGGAGATCCAATGTCCTTAAAGCAAAAACTGACTATGTTTTATGTTAATTGTGTTAGTTATCCTGTCTTGATCATCACACAGTATACGTGGGTATTGATATTCAACTCTGTATACCACAAATATGTATAATCAGTTATGTTTCAATAAAAAATAGAAAAGTATAGCAGTAATAAACAGCCATTATTTATGTGTATAAATTGCAACTGAGTTTATTTTTACCTGAAATTTTATTTGTATAGTATTGGCAGTTTGCTAGTTTAGAAGAGACAGAATTACTATAAACTGAAAGGTAATGATAGAGGGCCATGCAACCAACTGGGAAAAATATAATAAGGGAAAATGTTATTATATGCCTTATTCAATAGTTTTTATATGGAAAAGGATAGAAAAAGCACGGCAACAAATTTGGAGGAGTTTAATAAATTGTTATTGCAAATACCAGCCATGATAAACCTATACTAACAATGAACTAAGAGTAAAACTATAATATGAAATTCTATTTGAGAAAGACACATAACATAGAGCATCAAAATTATAGTGATTTAGAAAAATAGCAATGAAGAAATAGGAGACATATCAACGTAGAAGTCACAGATATAAAATGGGGCTTTTCAGATTATATGTTAAAAATAAATTATAGGAGCAGGGAGTGCCCAGATGTATCTTCATTCATCCAACATAACCAGATAAAAATTAACTTTTCAGCCACATCGTATTAGCACACCCATTAAATTGAATACAAAAGATAGTTAGAAAAAGCAGAATAGTGGAGAAAATTATAGTGATCTTTGATCAGAAGATGTGAATTTGGTCTCATCTCTGACACTAGCAAGTGACTCTTTGTATTTGCTGCTATAAATAAAATGATTGTTCCAAGTGCCCAGTAAGATCACTTTCAACTCTAGGATTATATGATCCTGGCCTGTCTAAAAATTCTTCTGGATTATTTTATTAATGAAAATGATTACCTGGGCTTAGAGGTCTGAACTGATGATTTTAGAGTCATATGATCCTCATCCTAAACCTGACATCACCTCACTATTTATTAGCATAAATGTAGCTTTTAATCAGTCATCTATCGTAATCTAAAGTTTTTATTTTATTTCTGATACCAGTATATTCTGACACTCTATTAGAAATGTAATGGTAGAAAATTAAGTGTGCATAAAGCTATATGGTTAAATCTGATGCGAAAACTTATTGGAGATTTTTTCTTTAAATCAAATAGGTATCAGGGAAATACCAATGCCTTTAGTTATAATGCCCTAAATAATAGGGATATGAAAATAAATTAATGGTATATAAAAAAGTAAAGCCACTGACATAAGGACCTAAATTTTAGATTATTATTAAATTATCTTACTCTTAAAACTGAGCTCAGGAGGGTTCTACTTCCAAGATGACAGTACCTCTGTGGAATTACTGCTCTGTGAAACAAGAAAAGCTGGTGAAACTATTAAAAACAAAACAAAAACAACAACAAAAACCCCAACTAACTATTTAAAGTCTCTAGAAATAATCCTAAGGGCATATAGCAAAGGAAGAAATATTTATTCAATAAAATATAATAAAACTCAGTAAGAGAAGAATCTCGGGTGTTTGAGCCACAACTCATTTCCTCTCTCTCACCCCCCCAGCTCAGCTTGACAAAAGCTTCACTAGGCTGGCTGTGGCCATGAAGATGGGGTTTTCTCTTCCCTCATTTCCCAGTAAAAACTTAGCTTACAGCACCATGAGGACAAGCCACCAGCATTTCTCATTCCCTCCAACTACATGTTGTTGAAGCTAAATTCCTGCTGGGTATGGCTGAGAGTTCAGGGTCTACCTCCCTCCATCCTGCCTCTACTTGTAAGATGGTGACTATATTCCATGCAGGGAAAATTGAGAATACATGCACCAAGGTTGCCCTAATCCCAAGTTGCTCATAGGTCAGAAGTGCCATGAGAGAGGCAAACTGAGAAGAACAGAGGTTATTGTGATGTTCAGTTTCCGGAATAGTGGCTCAGAGAGTTTATTAAAGGGAAAAGGCAGTAATAGCAAAAGAGAGCACTGATGCTCTCCCCAAAGGAGCTTATTTTATTTGAAACAGAGTGTTGGGAAGTTCAAGGCTTTAGGGGACCCTTGAAACCAATAGCTTCTCATAACTGAGCAACACTTTAAGCCATAAGCCAGCTAGTTCAGCAGAGAGAACCAGGAAAAGAGATACCTAAGAAAAGCTTAACTAGGGTCAGAAAAAACCTCAAAGATTGGTCTCAAAAATAATTCTGCAAACGAGCTCAAATTTAATAGACTGCTGAGCAATTTGTGTCCCAGGACATTGTTAAAAACAATGGAGCTGAAAATTAGAAAAGCCTTATGGGTAGATTATAATACCAGATGAAGCAGAAAGCTTATCAGAGAGATCATGGAAAGAATCAAAGAGAGCCTTGCTAAAATTACTGTTATCTCAGGGTGACACAGGGAGAAAGCAACCATCTGCAAGCCAATGAAAGAGGCCTCAGAAGAAACCGAACCTACCAACACCTTGATCTTGGACTTCTAGCCTCCAGAACTGAGAAAATAAATTTCCGTTGTTTAAGCTGCCTAGTTTGTGGTATTTCATTATGTAAGTCCTAGAAAACTAATGCAAAGAGTCTCAAAATAACTTTTATGTAAGTATCCTTTATATTCATGAGGAATAAAGAAAACAATGACATTAAAGAATAAACAAAAATTGTGTAAGTATAATATGCAGTTATAAGCTATGAAAGTTAGAAATATTAAAAATAAAGAAGTAGTCAATTACTGGATTGAATTTCTAAACTGGACACAATCATAGAGAGAATTAATGAATTGGATATTTGTTTGAAGAACTAACTCAGAATATATCAGAAGCAAGTCTAATTCAACCAACAAGGCTTCTTATTATTACAATATATATTACAAAATAATAGAAAAATATTTTTCAAAGTATTTCCAAAAATTAACTGTTTAAGTAGAAATTCATTCCAAGCTAAACTACCATTCAAAAAAATTTTTTTAAAGGATCCTTTCAAAGAGAAAAGTAAACCTAGAGAGGAAATGGTAATATATGAAAAATACAGTAAGCAAAATAATTTGTAAAATAGTAACCATAAAAAGCATAAAGATTTTTAATGCAAAAAAAGTAGAACAGCTAATAAATTCAGAAAAGTTGCAGGTTACAATATCAACACATATATATCAGTTTTATTTCTTTACACATCTATTTATAGATGGCATTATCTTGTATATAGAAACTCCAAAGACATCTACAAAAGAACTGATAAAAAAAATCAACAAATGGAGCAGCTGTGGAATACCAGGTAAATATACCCCCCCTCCCCAAATCAGTTGTATTTCTATACACAAGAAATGAAGAATTCTAAAGGAAATTGTATTAGTTCATTTCTTTTTTTTATTATTATTTTTATTTTGTCAATATATAATGTAGTTGATTATTGTGTCCCATTACCGAAACCTCCCTCCCTCCTCCCTCTCCCCCCTCCCACCCAAGTGTGTCCCCTCCATTTTCTTGTTGTAAGAACTTCAAAAAAAAATTGTGGTTGTTATATCTTCCTCTCCCCACCCCCGGTTTTTTTTGTTTTGTTGTTGTTGTTGTTATTGTTGTTGTTGTTTGTTTGTTTGTTTGTTTTGTGTGTATGTGAGAGTGTGTGTGTGTGTGTGTGCATGTATGTGTGTGAATTGATTCATTCACCTTTAGCTCCCTC
>NW_007727872.1:359510-359710 GCF_000696425.1 Galeopterus variegatus | reverse complement strand
TTCAGAGTCTTTTGAATTTTAGCCATCCTAACTGGGGTGAGATGGTATCTCAGTATAGTTTTGATATGCATTTCCCAGATGCTGAATGATATTGAGCATTTTTTCATATGTCTGTTGGCCATTCGTATATCTTCCTTATAGAAATGCCTACTTAGCTCTTTTGCCCATTTCTTAATTGGGTTGCTTGTTTTTTTCTTGTA
>NW_007727872.1:338913-358393 GCF_000696425.1 Galeopterus variegatus | reverse complement strand
CTATAGGATCTAGAGCTTGAGAGTTATTATCCTTTGGTGGTGTACTTTCTTGATTTTTTGTGTTTCTGGTATCTTTTCTTTGATGTTTATTCATTGTGGCAGGGGGTTTCACAGTCCACAAGTTTAACACTATTGACTAAGATGTTGCTGTGGTTGCCAATTTGGTATGGCTACCTCAGTGACTGCTCAGTTGGCCACTAGTGCCTTGCGTGTGTGGTTGCCTCGGGGCTTGGGCCTCTCCGGGGAGCCACCTCTCTGGTCAGCTTGGACTCCACCAGGCTGCTGGATCACGGGGCGGTACCACAGGGTGTGTGGTCTCTGCTGAGCTTCCACCTCCCATGCTGGACTTCTCCCTGCTCCGTGCACTAGGCCAGGCTTGAGATGGAGCCGGGTGGCAGCGGTGAAGCTTACCTGCTGTTGGATCGCACGGCAGCGGCCCCCCCACAGGGTGTGTGGACTCTATGGAGCTTCTATCTGCTTCTATCTCCCCTGCTGGACGTCTCTGTGCTCTGTATGCATTGGGCCGGGCTGCTGGATCACACAGCAGCGGTATGCGGACCTCGCCCTGCTCCGAGCACACTAGGCCAGGCTGGGAATGGTGCCGGGTGCCTGCGGTGAAGCCTACCTGCTGGATCACGCATTTGCAGCCCCACAGGGTGTGTGGTTTCTGCAGAGCCTCTGCTTCCCCTGCTGGACGTCTCCCCACTCTGTGCACACTGGGCTGGGCTGGGAATGGGGCCGGAAGGGTGTGTGGTTTCTGCAGAGCCTCTGCTTCCCCTGCTGGACGTCTCCCCACTCTGTGCACACTGGGCTGGGCTGGGAATGGGGCCGGAAGGGTGTGTGGTTTCTGCAGAGCCTCTGCTTCCCCTGCTGGACGTCTCCCCACTCTGTGCACACTGGGCTGGGCTGGGAATGGAGCCGGTGAAGCCTATCTGCCGGATCCTGCGACGGCGGCCCCACAGGGCATGTGGTCTCCGTGGAGCTTCTGCCTCCCCCGCTGGACATCTCCCCGTTCTGTATGCACTTGATGTTATGTTTTTATAGTTTAAATCGGTTGATTTGTGGGAGAGAGTGACACTAGGGACCGTCTACTCCGCCATCCTGGCGGAGTGGCCAAAGAAAAATATTTGTAAAACTAGATGGGATGAGACATTGGCTTCATTTATTTACTGTGATGAAGTAAGTTAACAGAGGTATTACCTCTGAGTGGTGGAATTATATTCTATTTTCTTCTTCAGACTTTTCTATTTTTTTCAAATTTCTACAATTACTTATTTTTAATAATCATAAATAATATGGAATTTGTTAAAACACAGTTCATTTCTTGTAATCCTTTTCTTAAATTTGAAAAAAAGTTGTCCCTCTGATGCCCCCTTTCTGGTATTTAAAGGATCACCAGTGCCATCTCACTCAAGAAATCCCCAGTTATGCTCTAGCTAGGACCAGATTTTTCACTTTCCATTGTGCTTTTCTGTCATAGGTAGCTTTAACAGAGTCAAGAGGCTACTTGCCTGCATCTCCACTTCAGCAGAATCCCCTCTCGGCAACGCCCCAGCCTCCAGTTCTGTGATACCTTCACACGTTCCTTCACTGGGACACTGGCCATCCTATATCCAGATACAACAGATAATCTAGTCACTATAACTCACTGCCAACCAGAGAAAATTCCATGGGCTTACTGAGTCAGAGTTCAGGAACATCAAGAATATAAATAAATACAGTATAAGTAAAGAGATCAAGTACCAGGAAGAAGTAACTTTTTTCTCTCCATATTTGGATAAACAAGAAAGCAGATGAGAAAAGCCCATCCTTTACACTGTGAAAAATGTCCAAAGATGCCAGTGGAGAATGATGACGGTGCTGGAACTACTGGATATCTATATGGGGAATAAAAAGAGCTTTGACCCCTACCTCACATCATACAGGAAAAGTCATTCAAAAATAGATCATAAACCTAAATATAAAATCTAAAACTATAAAGCTGTTAGAAGAAAATATATGAAAACATCTCTCTGACTAGGGGAGCAGGCAAAGGTTTCTTTGGACACAGAAAGCAATAACAAAACAAAAATCCAGTAAATTAGACTATCAAAATTAAAAACTTCTGTTCAACAAAATGATATGTGAGCCACAGTCCAGGAGAAAATACTCAAAAAAATGTATACCTTATCAAGGGCTTTTAATCAGATGAAGAAATCCTCCCTGTATATCTTCATATATTTTTTGAAGACCAATAAGAAAGTCTCCTACATTGTTAATAGGAAAGCAAAATGGTACAACCATTTTGGGAAAAGGTCTGACAATTTATTATAAATCTAAACATAACACCTACTCTGTGATTTAGAAATTACCCAAGAGAAATAAAAATGTATGTCCACAAAAAAAAGACTTACATAAGAATGTTCATAGTAATTTTAGTCATAATAGCCAAAAACTGTAAACAGCCCAAGCATCCATCTACAGGAGAATGGATAAACACACTATGTTATGTTCACACAATTGAATACTACTCAGCAATAAAAAGGAAAAAAGTACCGATACACACAGTAATGCAGATGAATCACAAAAACATTATGCTGAATGATAGAAACCTTACACAAAAGAGTTCACATTGTATGTTTTCATTTACATGAAGTTTGAGAAGAGGGATAACTAATCTATGGTAAAAAAAAATCTGAACAATGATTACCCTAGGGGTGGGGAGGGGGACTGACTGGGAAGGAACAAGTGGGTAATGTTCTTTCTGGGGTAATGTTCTATATCTAAATCTCAAAGGGGGTTGGGTTATACAAGTGTGTAAGCATTTGTCAAAAATGCATCAAATGATACACTTAACATTTGAGCATTTCACTCAAATATAAATTTTACTTAAATATAAATACAATGTACATAAATTTTTCCTTTAAAAAAAACCCTGCATGTAGGTTTTCCAGTTGGCTCAGTTAGTTAGAGCATGGTGTTATAAAACCAAGATCAAAGGGTTCAGAACCCCATACAGCCAGCCACCAAAAAAAAGAAAAAAGAAAAAGAAACTAAAAACTGTAAACTTGGGCTGGCCAGTTAGCTCAATTGTTTAGAGCAAGGTGCTGATAACACCAAGGTCCAGTGTTCAATCCTTGTATCAGCCAGCCACCAAAAAAAAAAAAAAACTCATAAACTAATATATTCTAGTCAATGATATGTATGCATGCTGAAGTGTTTAAGGGTAAAGTGTATTGATATCTGTAAAATACTTTGAAATGCATGATAAAGCAAATACAGCCAAATGTGAATTGCAGACTTGTGGTGTTTATTGTACAATGCATTCAACTCTTCTATATGTTTTAAATTTTTCATTTAAAAAAATGTTGGGGGCCGGCCCGGTGGTGCACTGGATAGTGCGCCGCTTGGGAAGCGCGGCAGCGCTCCCGCCCAAGGGTTCGGATCCCACGTGCAGACCGGTTCCCGCTCACTGGCTGAGCGGGGCGCGGGAGCAACACTGAGGGTTGCAATCCCGTTGCCGGTCCCCGGTCCGGTACGGGGGCAACACTGAGGGTTGCGATCCATTGCCGGACACGGAAAAAGACAAAAGACAAAAAAAATAAATAAATAAAAATAAAAAAATGTTGGAAGAGGAGTGTCAACTTTCTGGATGGGGGAGGTAACATCAGTTAAGAGGTAAGGGAGCACACCAGGAGTAGGAAAGGCATAGTTTGGGGGAAGATTGGTATGGGATAGGGAGAAGAGCTCAAAACCCCTCCTTTGGATAGAATTTTGAAATCAAGGGCAAGAATGTGAAAATTCTTTTTCAAGCTCCCACATCTCCCTTTGGCTTGCTCCATTGGACAATATATATACACACACATACATACACAAAGAACACTGCTTGGGACACAGAGTAATAACTGCTAGGTCTGTCTAGACATTCACTGGCTTAAAAGACACAAGTTTCTTCCAGCCCCTACTTACACCTTCACTTTTACCACCCTTTACTAAAAGCCAAGCAAGTAAGTCCCACTTTCAAGAGAAAAATGGACACAAGTTAGAAAAGGATGGTTTTGGCAGACAGAAAGAAAAATACTTAATCCATTTGTAATAAGTAATACTCTGCCTCCTAGCCTTATTTATTTATATAATTATTTTTGGTTAATAAAGTAATAAATGCACAGATTAAAAAAACAAAGGTAGTATGAAAGGTTAACAACACAAAAGTGAGTCCTTCGCCTAACCCCTAACCAAGACACTCCCTCCCTGGAGGCCACTATATATATACTGTAAATGCATACATATTGATGTGTGTGTATTCCTATATATAGCCCCTCTTAATTAAAAAAATAGTAGCATACTATTCTAGTCATTGCTTTCTTCACCTAACAATACACTTGGGTCAAGGGTTCAAATCCCCATACCAGACAGCTGCCAAAGAAATTAATTAATTAATTTTCGGGGCCGGCCCAGTGGCGCACTGCTACAGTGCGCCACTTGGGAGTACGGTGGCGCTCCTGTCGAGGGTTCGGATCACACATACAGACCGGCCGCTCACTGGCTGAGCGAGGTGCAGGAGCAACACTGAGGACTGCGATCCCGTTGCCGGTCCCGGTCCGGTACGGGCGCGACACTGAGGGTTGCGATCCGTTGCCGGTCACGAAAAAAGACAAAAAGGAAAAAAAAAAGAAAGAAATTAATTAATTTTTAAAAACATGGTTAGAGCTCAGCCCTGAAACATGAAGGTCAAGGGTTCAGATCCCTGTACTGGCCACTGGCCAGCTTAAAAAAAAAAGTGTGTGTGTGTGTGTGTATGTGTGTGTATCTTGGGAATCATTCCATATTAATAAATTTAGATCAATCTCATCCTCTAACAGCTGCATAGAATTCTCATGACTCTATCATAATTTATTTAATCCTTCTCCTATATACTGACATTTAATCAGTTTCCAGACTTTTGTGCAATTAGAAGACAATGAATATACACAATATGCAAACTGTCTTTGATTTTAAAAAAGAAAGACAGAAATGACCCAAACTGATATGAATTCAATATATCACAAAGTAAAATTTTAAACTAAGAAAAGAAAACACTACTTAATTAGTACTGTTGGGTTTGTATAGCATGTTCCTGACTTTATTAGAATGAAGTGAGAGAGGGAAAAAGAAAATACGTGCATAGAAAGAACACTGGAAGGAAGTTCTCTAAAACAGTAACAGTTAACTGTGGATAGCCAACTTTGAGTGTTCTTATTTTCTTCTTTGTGTAGTTTTCTATACTGTAATATTTTGGTAAAGAGAAAATACCCATTTAAATAATCATAAATGCTTTTTTTGATCATCATAAAATAATAATCATAAATGGATATCAATAGAGCAAAAAACTGATTTAGATTGCCATCTCATACCACAATATAATAAATTCAAAAAATGGGGCCGGCCCCCTGGCGCACTCGGGAGAGTACGGCGCTGGGAGCGCAGCGACGCTCCTGCCGCGGGTTCGGATCCTATATAGGACTGGCCAGTGCGTTCATTGGCTGAGCGCAGTGCCGGCGACACCAAGCCAAGCGTTGCATCCCCTTACCGGTCACGAAAAAGACAAAAAAAAAAAAAGTAGGTGAATTTAAAACAGTTTAACTAAAATAAAAGAATCTATATATATTCCAATAAAAAGCTGAGATAATTTCGTGATTACAGAAACAACAGAAATCTATCAATTATAAAGCAGTCGAGTTTGATTCTATTAAATTTGAAATACTACATGGAGGAAAAAAGAGATTAAAATAAAAGCAACAGAGAAGGGAAAAATTAACACCATAAAAGTTTTATCTCTAAAACTTTTAGGGAACTGATAAAAATCTATCAAGATAACACCCTGTCTCCAATACTCCATCATCCATGTCCAACAGAGGATAAAAAGAGTCACACAGTGTTCACACAATAAAACACTAGGGGAAACATCCCACAACATGGTTTACAGACATGTGCCTAAAAAAATTATTAAAGTAGTACCTGACATCTATTAAGTGGAAAAACCCAACACTAGCTTTTGGTTTGATAGAAGGGTTTGGGTCTGGTTACACATTGCTGGTAGTATGTCCAACTGGTACATACTTTCAAAAAAGAATTCTCTCTGTTAAGACAAAAGATAAATGATAGCTTCTGACAGCATTATATGATAGCTTCTGATCTAGCTATCCCCACTTTGAACACTATATCGCACAAAAAATTTCAAAACAAAAACCATATTTTTAGAAAGATATTTATAGCGGGCCGGCCCGGTGGCGCACTGGATAAGTGCGCCGCTTGGGAAGCGTGGCGGCGCTCCCGCCCGAGGGTTCGGATCCCACATACAGACCAGTTCCCGCTCGCTGGCTGAGCAAGGCGCGGGAGCAACACCGAGGGTTGCGATCCCGTTGCCGGTCCCCGGTCCGGTACGGGGGCAACACTGAGGGTTGCGATCCGTTGCCGGACACGGAAAAAGATAAAAGACAAAAAAAAGAAAGAAAGATATTTATAGCTACAACTATATATTAGTGCTAAAATCTGGAAACAGACCAAATGTCTGTCTGTGAGGGAGAATGGTATACTAATGCAATGGAATATATTGCATTGCCACAGAAATGACAAATGTGAGGACTGCAAAACATTTTGGAAACAACTATAGCAAGTAATGGTAATTTAAAAACTAAATCGAATTTATAAAGGTAGAGGTGGGGAGACACTATATAAAATGTCTCCATAAATAACAGGTCAGAAGATAAATGGTGGCTTTGGAAGTGAGAATTTTTTAAAATACATCACATAATTGTTGATAGTTATATCTTTCTAGTAGATTAAATAAAGTTATAGAAAAAGCACAGAAAGCAGACTCAGGAAAGTGGGATTTGTATCCCAGTTCTGCCTCCTACTAATTATACATTCCCAGGTAACTAACTTCTCTAATTGTCTATTTCCTCACCTATAAAGTGAGAATAATATTTCACACTACTGGGGTGTTTTAAAGATGACACCTAAGACAAAATACAGCCTAAGTTATAAATCAGTACAAAAAAGTTAATTTTTTTAAAAATATAAATATATGTAGTAGTTAGTGTCTACTAATAGTATCATTACTAAAGCAAATGGAATAATCATTTCTTTTTCATCTAATTAACTCAGTTATAACTATAAAAAATTGCTCCTCCAATATCAAACATTTGTCATCTTTTCAGGCTGAATGGTTAGGGTTTGGCTAAAACCATTACACATTAAAGCTAAAATCTTTTACTGAATTCTTCTATTGGGTGAATGAGGCTCCTGGTTTCACATTACTAATGAGCAACCTCCAGAGGGATAGAAAATAGAGTACAGTAAATAACAGCTAACAGGATGGACCAAAAAAGCTGAACTCTAAATGAAAAAGAATAGATTTCCCTGCCAACTCTTATCTGTAAGTCCCTCCCAGATATAAAAGAAGAAATTGTTTGTAGTCACACCTCTCCTCTTGAGTTAGGTCTAAATGGGTAGAGGTGAAACTAAAAATGGAATATTCTGGATTACTGCAGAAAGCAAGCAACGGGGAAAGAACTGACATATTTCCTGAATTGGGATAAGGACAATATTTCTCTCATCTCCCTAGTCACTTAACCGCCATTTAGTGACACTTTACTAAGGGTCAAAGCACTCCCCTGAGGGCTTGATCACAGTGGCAAGAAACTTTCAAAGTTAAACTTTAGAAGCTGCTACCAAACGGCAGGTGCAGGCATCCTCTCTGAAGGTGAACACCATAATCAAAATACTTGGCTGCGGTCCTTCAAATCAAACATTGACTTTTTTTGAAACTATTCCATTTGGCTTTGACTTGACAAACTACTACTTTGTTAAAAGCAACTTAACTCATCTTTTTCATCCATTTTGAACAATTATCTTTGATGGCTACAGTTTCCCCAGCTGGTGGCCAAATTTTATCTATATTTTTACTGGCTTCAGCACCTGAAAAATCATGAGGAATTAAAAAAAAAAAAAAAATCCCCTTTCTCTGAAAGCAGGTATTCCTCACTCCCTGTGAGAACCTGTCACTGTCAAGTCAAAGAGGGTCCACAGAACAGGGCAGCAGAATAAAAGTGCCTGAGAAGACAGGAGCAGATGCCACTTGGAATTCCATAAGAATCCTTTCTCCCACCCTTAAAATGGTCTCAGGCCTGCCATTTCTCCCACCCAGTTATTAATGTAAAGTGAGGGTGCTCCCCTCAAAAGAATGATTAGTGCCCTGTAAATAAATCTCTCATGGCTATTAATGCATGGAGGAAGGGCCTGGCTGAACTGCCATTTTCCTAGTACTCCTTCTCTTGCCTCAGGCTCATTTTTCCACTTGGCCCCCTCCCTCTCAGCTTTCCGGCACTTAGTCACCATTAGAGTTTGACTGCATTCCTGGGCACATGATCTATTTTAAACAAAAACAACACAACAAGTACCCCTGGTAAGTTATCTGGCCCCTTAAAATGTTGGCAAGTGAGTCCAAAAGGACAGAAATTAATCTAAGCCGTTATCTAGAATGCACATTCATTTCCCATCTTCTTGCTCACACCCCAAAACCAAAAGCAAATAAATAAACCTAGTCTGAAGAAAAATGGCTGAGGGCCAAGAGGGGTAAGCATGGGTACATCAGAGAGGTCTTAAACCAACATAATGTCTAAGATGAGAAAAATCCTGGGATACAGATCAATTTCCCTCCGTGCCCCATCTTGAAGTTTGATTCCCCTTGATGCCACTGATGCTGCCTAACTGCATGACAGGCATGATTTCCATAAGCATAACTTCCTGCTGACTTGAGAACTCAGGAAAGGAGGGTATCTGTCCACAAATGGAGAACAAGGCCATGTCAAGGAACACTGGACCAAGGAGAGGGGGACAGGGCTGTAAAAAATGATGCTTGGGGGCTTAGAATTTTAACTTAATACTGTCTCTTGACTTCTCTGATCTTCCTCTCCAGAAAGCAGAGTTTCCCCCATATTGCCTGTACCCACCAGTTCTTCCACCAATACTGAATTTGGCTTTAGTGTACAAGTATTTAAGCAGCCCAAGATAAGAAACTTCTAATTCTTCATTTATACTTGCATTAGACTAAATCCTCCAACAGCCAGCAGCAGAAGTCTCTAATTAAGGGTCCAAAAAAACTCATGAAAAATCATTATACAGTGTTAAATCGATTACTCTTCTGGCCAGGAACACAGAATAGCCCCAGTACCCAGGGTTAAGTGAGATTGTCGGGAATATGCCGGCATGAGGACAGGACCATGCACAATGATGGCCTAGAGCTAACTGAGCTGAACCACAAGGCCCCCAGATGTCAACCCACTTTACCTATTCAAGCTCACCTTCCACTCTCTACAACACTATGCAACTGGACTCCAGCCAAACCTATTTCTTCTACATTCATTCCTATACCCATACTTTCACCTATATTGCCAGCACCTGCCTACCTTTGTCCCTGACAAATGCATGCTTCTCTCTTCTGTGGACTAGTCAAATTTATGCATTCTTCAAGATCCAACTGAAGCCTCTACTTCCCTGACTCTTCCAAACATTCATCTCCATGTCATCTGAGCTCTTAGACCGAACCTCCCATAAACCTAGGCATTGCTAGTTTTCCACAGCTATACATCTTGTTTATCCAATTTATTCAAAAATTCCACAGGATCAAGTCTTAAACCTCTTAGTGCTTCTAAATGTGGCTTTCAATCAGCATTCTGCAGACCAGTGGTATTCCAGGAACCCTGAGTAAATGTGTCAAATTTTAAACACTTTATAGAATGGATTTTCACACAACTAACGATCCATACTTTTACAGGGATTACTGTTACGCACAAAGCCACAATGCAGTCCATGATATAATCTGTTGCAAATGACAGGAAGATCCTATGTTCAGAGGAACACATATGAACTTTACTTCAAAGGATATGAGAACAAGGTCAGGGCAGTAAACAGTTCTATTCATACAGTAACACACCAGAGATAAATAATCATGGACATGTTTTTCGATTTTCTGAATCTTTCTTTTTTAAAAAGGACATTCACCTTTAATTCTTTAATGTACTATCAAAAACTCTGACATCATACAAAAGTATGTCTTAACCACAAAAAGTGAGAATGACGGTCCTGGCAATAGGTACTGTATTTTGATAGACACTGCTTAAGGAAGAGTTCTCAAAACCATTGTTCTCCCTTTCACAAGTCACACTTTCAACAATCAAAGGCCCTTTCTGAAACTGTATAATACACCAAATCTTCAAGAATTCAACCAAAGCCTCTAAATTCTTATGCTAGAGAAGGGCTCAGGGAAGGAATCTGAGCATATAAAGTATCTCAACTGGCACCCACATGTCAAAGCTGTCCAAAGCAGTTTCAGAAACACTGGGTATAAACCTGGTCTTTTACATGTGTGAGTTTAGGATCAGAGTCAGGTTGTGTTCACATCTATTTCCTCCTGCCATTGGTCAAGTTCTGTATTTGCAGGGCACTTGACCAGTGTGTGCATTCTACAAGATGTTAAGAGATATTAAGCAGGGAAAAATAGAATTTCATGTTCAAAACATTTGGACAATGCTGGCTGAAACAAAATTAAACCAGTCCCTCTATCACAGGACTTCTCAGTACCTTTAATTTACCAATGGCACTGTGATCCCCAAGTGAGGGGATGTGATACACTACATTTCCCACACTCATTTGATCATAGAACTAGTTTTTCAAGAATCCCACAATACATCTTTGGGAAGCCTGATCTAGCACTTTCTGAGAATAAACAACAGCAAGAAAGATACCACTATTTTTTTCTGAACAGGCCTTCCTCTAAGTGAGTCATGAATTAGGCACTAGCAGACTCAGAGGTGGACTTTGTTCTCATACTTTCAAATGACTTTTCCCTAGACTACCCATCTGAAAGATGAGGAATAATTACATTGCTGTGCTTCCTACAGTTGGGTTTTTATTATTATTATTATTATTATTATTTTAAATCTTGAAATGTGTTCCATATAAGTCACCAAAATGGGTTTTCAACCCAAGTGGCAAGACTTCAAAATCCCCGGTGTCTTCCCAGCCTGGATGAAGGGATGGAAAGAATATGAACCAGATGCCACCCAGAAAGTTTTTACATCTCCAGTTTCTACGCCATTCTGATAAAGTCAAACTGCAGCCAAGATAAGGGATGAATGAGAGATTCTCCCTTAGCAACTCACTTCTGGAGGATGTCCCCCTTTAAACACATATACCACCCATATTTGAATCTTGACTCACCTTTTCAATATGGACTTTCTAAAAGAAAATTCAAAGAAACATGGGAAGTAAAAGCTAGAACTAGAGAAGAAAGAAAAAGAGGTACTCAAAGATTATTTCCCTTTCTCTAAAGAGAAGGAACTCATTACAGAGCTAGTGAGCCAGGGAAATATCATTTCTTTTGGTGAAACAGCTTTCCAGGAAAAGCATCTCAACATATTTACTATAAAACAATTTAATTTCCCTGTCCCATCACCTGCCACCCCATCCCCCCAAAAAAGCCCACAGATTGTGGATTTCCTCTCATTCTTGGCAGAGTTACCAGAAGAAATATAATACCCCCTTCGGACTGTTCCCAACAGCTGCTGGAACAAGGCGGGGGAGCTGGGGGTATACCTCCAAAGCTGCCTCTAAAAATGACCATTCCCCCTTCTAAACCACACAGCCAGTAAGCATAAGACTTCTCTTTCTCTCCTTTCTTAAAGCAATGGGAGATCACAAAATCAAGTGTCCCCTAAACCAAAATACTTGCCTCTAGTTCATCTGTTCTCCTCGATTTCACCCTAAGGTGAAGTTTCTATATAGTAAGCCATACTCTATTTCTTCCCTAACATGTATTTCTTGAAACAATCCTTTACTACTTCACAGGACTAGCATTTTTTATTTGTTTGCTTTTTTGTTTAATCTACCAATTTCCAATTTAGCGTTCTTAGGTTCTTATCAAACTCCTATTCAATGTAATTTCCTTATCTCTGCCCATCTGTCCCAATACCACATAACCTCATACACACACAAATCCCCTTTCTGGTCAAGAGACTTGAAAAACAAAAGTCTAGGAACAAATCCAACAATGGCTACCCTGAACTCCAGCCCTTTATTCCTTGCCAACATCATCATACACCAAATGCTCCTCAATTCTGTCTAGAAAAGCACCATAACTGGGCAACAAAGAGACACCCAGTTAGCCTTCAGCTTCTCAGCTGAGACCACCAACAAAGAAGTTCATGAATGTCAACTGGGGGCACAGGCCATATCTTTCTTTGCCAAGGAGAAACTGGACAGAACCTCCAGCATCATTCCCCAAGGGGACAGCTAGGGTTGAGTGAAGACCGTGAAAACTGTACAAGAGCTGGGAGAGAAAATATAATGTAAGGAATGATTTGGAATCAGGGGCAAGAGAAGGAGGAGGGATGAACTGGCTGACCCCAAATGTCTTTTCCATCTCTAACTCCTATGATTCTTTGACCTCCAATTTTGTGCTGCGGACAAGGAATGGAAAGTCAACAGACATGGTGATGTTTTGAAAGAGCCTGGCAGTCTGCTCTTGTCATTTACTGGCCTTTGCATGTATTTTTTAAGGTGTCTCCAAGCCCTGTCTTCATTTCACAGTTGTCACCTTTCTCAGCAACTTGAGCTCATGTCAAATACCAAAAAGAAGAAGAAGAAAGAATGTGCTGGCAATTAATTGTGGTCTAACGAGGGGCAGGCACAGGGGCCCATTGGGTGGCCCAGACTTCCAGGGAGGGCAATGTGGACAGTTTGAATAAAATGAAGAACTGACTCAAAGTTGAGACAGGCAGCCAGTCTTCTAGAGTCAAACAGGTAAATTCTTTCTCCAGATAGTTTCAGACACAATCTTAGTGTATGAAAATCCAGTATTCTCATGATTCATTATTCATAAACATGCTCTTAATCAGCACAACCATCTTGCTTCTATTGATTACAACCAGAGTTCCATATGAATCCTGTTTAAATCTGAGCAAGACTGCTGAATAGAAAGGACTTTCCTCAACAGTAAACCAAGTCTTTGGATTCTCAACCTCTTCTGATGGTTGACACACCTGAGATAAATTCTGAAGCTTAGCAAAAATTAGTCTCTGTAGATCAAGGAGGGTGTGGGGTGAGGCCAACTGTCACTGAAAATTCAAAACTCAGTTTTGTCCTTCTTTCAAACAGTTGATCTCATTTTAATTCTCAAAATATACTGGAGCCTGGCCTCAAGAAGAGTCTACCTGAATTTCTCCCTGCTCCATGTTTATGTGTCAGGACCAGAAACTAATCCAATACCAGAGTCAACCCAGAGTTAAGGTTAAGTTGTCACACAAAGGTGACTCTTTTCTATGTCAAAATCTGTATGCTTCCTCGGTAACATCACTGTCAGCTGCACAGCAGCTCAAGTGCAATCTTTACTTAAGATGAAGGTTCTAGACACAGAAAATGGAAAGTAGGGAGTATTGATATATTTTCAGAGGTCTCATTCCAGTATGAATTCATATTGAAGGTTTCTCATCATGCAGACTGTGAAGATCTTGGGTTCCTCCATGTTTCTGCTTTAAAGTTACGAGATTCATCCCTTACCATTCAAGTTTACAAGACTGGAAAGGATATAAGCAGCTTCTATATTCTCGCAGTGTTGGAAGAGAAGGCCTCTTCCATACTTCCAGTTTGCATTTGGAGGTAATGACCATACTAGACCATTTCCTGTTTTTACAGGTGTATTGCTTTATTTATATTGAACATGTAAACTAAACTCATTAACTCACACAAATCATTAAACTAAGGCCTTTCCACAATACGGCAGAAGACAATAAGCACATCCATATATGAAACCTTTCAGTGAACTGGAGAACAAGTTAAGTGACTCTCCTCCCTAGGTAAGACAGGTAAATGAGAAAGCCTATGCTACTTTAAGTTGCTAAATGTTTTCTGAAAATCAGGTTATGCCTTAAATGTAACCAGTCAGCAATGCCTTCTCCATTCAGAGTTAGGATAGGAAACTATGCTTTCTGGGCCAAAAAAATGCTCTTAGGCACAATCATTTTAAAACAAACAAACACACTTTGCTTATCTGTGTCTATCTCACCACTCTGGATGTTAATCATCACTGAAATAGATATCCCAGTCCCCCAGCCTCAAAGAGCTCTGAGGCTACAGGACCCTGCCAGAGGAATGAATGTACAGGCCAGGGCAAACACCTCGAGCCTCACGCCCTAAACACCTATTGTTAATTCCAGGCAAATCTATCACAGGCAAATGCAAGAAAGCACCCAGGTACCACTTAAAGGATATTTAAAATAAAATTCCTGTTTGAAAATATGTAGCACTTAATCTGGGAGGAAGGGAATCAAGTAAGCTTTCTTTAACATGACTGACAAAAATATTAAAAAATAGGTTTACATGCACAGAATACTTTTTTCTTTCTATTCGCTGCTCTTGTTAATTTTCAGTATCAGAATTTGAAGATAGCACCACTTTTCTTTCCCATTATACTTTCTACTTTGTCATTCAGCATACATTAAAAACTGACAGCTGAATTTCACTGTTTTGTTCTTGTATAGCCTGAACTAGGTTAGTTTTTCCCCCTACTCTCTAGGGAAGATTCCTATATGAAATAATTCCTTGATTTTTACTATTATATTCAAGATATTTCTATCCCCCCAGGCTTCTTAAAGCCTTCAAACAAAACTGTTTAAATCAGATGACTGACTCAAACTATCTTTGCGTCCCCTTTAAAAAAAAAAAGCTCAAGATACCTACTAGTGTTCACTGTTTGAGCAAGAGGCCTAAAGGGAAGCAAATTATTTGTTTGTGGTTTTAAAGTGGCCGAAATGCCTTCAAGCACAAGTATAAGACCATTAACAAATCACAAGGAACCAAAGCAGTTCATCTTACTCAACAAAGCTATGATCAGTTAGGAACAGCCAGACTGAACAGGGCTTGCCCTGGGCCCGGAAGGTCAGTAAACCTTAGCAGTTTGTGTTTCTGAGAATCAAGAGGCTCTTCAGCAGTGAGAACAGGCCCTAAGCCCCTAGTTCTGCTGTAATGTTTCCAAAAACATTCAGAGCAGGTGAGAGAAACTCAGCAGAGAGGGAAAGAGAGGATTCCTCACTCCTGTCTTTAGGCAGCACCTCCAAGTCAAACCATTCCCATTTTTACCATATACAGACTGACTAGAAGAGAAGCCAAGCAATTAAAAGGTCCCATTTTACAACTTATTAAGTGCCTACTATGTGCTTGACATTGTGCTAGCTAGCACTGTACATTTAAGCCTCATTTTAGTGGGCAATGTTATTCCCATTCCTTACAAATGATACAACTCAGGGCCAATGAGGTATGTAGCTTCTGATAAAACCAAGTTTTGTATTGTGTTTATCAAAACTTATCTAGTCTGGGCCGGCCCGGTGGCGCACTGCTACAGTGCGCCGCTTGGGAGCATGGTGGCGCTCCCGCCGAGGGTTCAGATCCCACATACAGACCGGTTCCCGCTCACTGGCTGAGCGAGGTGCGGGTGCAGCACCGAGGGTTGTGATCCCGTTGCCGGTCCCGGTCCGGTACGGGCGCGACACTGAGGGTTGCGATCCGTTGCCGGACACGAGAAAAAAAAAAAAAAACTTATCTAGTCTGCAGTTAATTAGCCCAAAGCATGATCAACAGCTCTGCCACTATCCAAGCAGCCATATTCTTGCTGTAGTTTGGGCCCAGGCTCTCTGACACCCTCAGAGGACTGGGGTGCATGCCTTCTCCCTCCAGGGATGACAATCACCTTTCTTAGTGGCTTATTAAGTCTCTGTAGTTGTCCAGAAACAGACTACGCTGGTAGACACTCTCTCCACCTGCTGTAACATGCATAACTTCTCCCCTCAACCCAGAAAACCTGAGCAGTGTCCCTTCTCTTTATGAAGTGCTGTGGTGAAATAACTTTCCTAGAAGGCCAGAGTCACCTCACCCTAGGACAAAGGAAAGAAATCAAACCACGTGTATCTAATAAACAATAAAGCCATAACATCATTTGGCAGTCTCAAAGCACTTTACACTACAGTTTTCATTTTGTTGTTATTACTGCTATAGAACGTAGACTGATTCCCACTATCTCTCTTTTGGAGCACTGGAAAAGAAAAATAAACAAATTCTTTCGGTCATTCAGTCTCTATAAGGACAGACATAAAGCCCAACTTTGCCTTGGCTGGCTTGGGTTCTAGTCACTTTAACCTTTTCTTATAGGTTAACTGATAATATTCTTTGAAAGAGTTATTTATAGGAAAGGAAGAGAAAAAAAAAATGCTATTTTTGCAAGTGACAAGACTGCACATCCAGAGAATCTCTAGGAATCATTATCATCAACAAAATCATACTAGAATAAAAAAGAGTTAAGCAAAATGATCAGCTTCAAAATTTACAAAAGATTATAGTAATCTTGAACATCAATAATACTCAGCTGGAAAACATACTGAAAAAGAGATTACATTTGCAATAAAAACAAAACATATAACACATTTAAAAATACATAGGAATAAGTGTAACAACAGATATGTGAGAACTTTATAGTGAAAACCACAAAAATCCTTGAAAAGGCACAGAATTTTTTTTGATGGGGAGTTGAGTAGAAGTGAAGACATGACATACACACATAAATCCAACTAGGATAATCTAACCCTAAAAGATATTAGACTACCAAAAAGCAACAATATTTAAAATAGTGTGGAAATGGAAAAATATACCAGAGAACAAATGGAGAGTTCAGATATAGATCCCATACATACATACATCTATATGTGTGTATATATATATATATATATATATATATACACTTAATATATGGCAAAGTAAGTTTTCCTAAACAAAGGGAAAGAGAAGCATTATTTAACAAAAGGTGTAGTGATAACTAGGTAGCCATTTAGGAAAAAAAAATGGTAAGTTGAATTCACGTCTTGTACCAAAACAAAAGTGATATGGAAGAAAATGCTAACTATTAATAAGTCAAATTATAAGAAAATCAGTAGAAAACTGAAGAGAAGACTTATCAAGTCTGTGGAGGAATTATAAATTTCTCAGCTTTGGGGAAAAAAGAGAAAAAAAAATCACAAAAGACTGGCAGATTCTAATAAATTGAAGTGTAAAACTTCTATAGGATAAAAACAGTAAAGTAAAAATAATTAACTGGGAAAAATATTTGTATCAAAGATGACAGACTAGAGTCTAACATCTAGGGCCCACAAGGATTCAAAATTTATAAGAAAAACATCAAAATACCAATAATAAAAAGGCAGAGTACGAACAATCTCACAGGCGAAACAAACAAATGGGAAAATATTTATCCTGGCCAGTAATAAGAGATGTAAAATAACACAACTGTGAGATTATACTAAACTAGCAAAGATTTTTAAAATTCTTACAAGATATTGGTTCAATCACTCTTTGTTGGTGCCACTTTAACTTGGTATAACACCTTTGTAAACCATTACCTTGACCCAGTAATGCTCATCCTAAAATTTTATCCTAAGGAATTCAAAAAGACATGTGTATGGTATGGTATGTGACATATCTCAATAAAGCTGTTACCCAAAAATGCATTATTCATTTAATTGTTGTAACAGCAAAAAACTGAACACAACATGTTTAATATTAAGGGATTTTTTACAATCTCATTATGGTATAGCCCCCCAAACATTTATTATGCACCTATTCTGTTAGGACCAATTAGGACAGCAACTATGAGGTAAGGGAAAGTGTGCAACTGAAAATTTTTAAAAATGAAAATAGTTGTCTAGAGGTGATGGTATCATGGCTCTTTGTCTTAAAAAAAACTTTCTTTAATGTTGTTATACTGTATTAGAACTACCTTTTAGGGCCGGCCCCGTGGCTCACTCGAGAAAGTGCAGCGCCGAGGCCGCGGGTTCGGATCCTACATAGGGATGGGCTGAGGATGGTGCGGACCACATCATGCCTAGGGCTGCGATCCCCTTACAGGTAAAAAAATAAAAAATAAAAAATAAAAAATAAAAATAAATAAACTACCTTCTAATAAAAACAACTGGATGGACTAGGGTGTAATCTGAAAGCTTTTACTCCCCCAATTCCATACAATTTTTTCCTTCCTATTTAACAGTTTAAGTGGTTCAGGAAAGTTCTTTATTCACACGTTTCAGACCATATAAAAACAGGCCAAATTGCAATACCGTGTCTTGTACACAACCTAGACCTAATCCAGCCTCCTGCCTCAAGCGGCACCCTTTTTCGTGCCTCTATCAAGTAATAGACTATGACCGACACTGGGACCAAGGGCCTTATTTGGGGATCTGAGCCCTTTTCACCACATTCGATTTTATTTGAGCCCTGAAGCCTAACAACCTTTAGAAGAGGGTGGGAAGGCTGAATGTCCACAAAAACGTTCTGATAGACCCCTTAGTGGACCTGTGTCTTAGACCTGGACTGGAGCAGTCATCCACAGCATGAAGGAACCCGGGCAGTCAAAGGTCTGTGAAAAGGCACAATTAAAAGCTGAAGGGAGTGCTTAAGATGGCTAATTGTGAGGAGCCACCAACGGGGGAGGGTGCTGACAGAGCGATGCTCTCGGGAAGCTTCCTCAGATGGGGGCCTTAGAAAGGAAAGGCACTGGGACCCCCGAGGGTGCTCGGGCAAGGGTCTCGGCGGAGGCCAGGTCTGGGCCTCGGAATTCGGGGTGCGACACAGCCCAGGACCGGCCAGGCCGCGGCGCCCCGCCCTTTCCCAGGATGCAGGCCGGTCAGGGGCGGGGAGCGGGCGGGCGAGCGGGCGCTTACAGGTCGGTGCCGAGCCGCGTGAAGCCGGAGTTGAGCGAGGCCCGGGCAATCCGGCGCCAGAGCAGGTCGCAGCTGGTGAAGCGCCGCAGCCAGCGGCACACCTGGGCCAGGCGGCCGAGGGCCCGCATGTCCAGGTAGGAGCAGATGAGCAGCAGCAGCTCCTCCGGCAGGCGCCAAAGCGCAGGCCCCGCAGCCGGCCGGGCGGCCGCCTCTTCCTCAGCCACCGCCGCCTCCATGGCTGCCCCTGTACCGGCGATGCCGCCCCAAGCCTGAGCCCTTCGTCCCTGTGCCCTCCCTGGCTTGGCGTCCTCCCGCCGCCCAGTCCTGACCCTCCATTCCTCCTCCTTCCCACCATCTCCTCCTTGTGCCTCCTTCTCGGCCCCCGCGCTCCCCTTAGCTCCCTTTACAATGCCTCTCGCCCCTTCGTCCACGCTTCCGCCTCCCTCTCCTTCCTCCCCTGGGCCTGCCCTCGCTCCCGCCTCAGCCCCCGGCCCCGCTGCCTCCTTCGCCTTCTGCGACCCCGGTTTCCCTTCCGTCCCGCTTCCTCTTCCGCCTTGCCCTGCGCCCGCTTTCCTTTTCCACTTCCCATTCTTTCGCTTTCCCCTCGGGACCCTCCCATCTTGAAGTTTCCTCGCGTCCCCGCCCTCGCCCTCGCCGGGCCCGCCGTTCCCGGGGGGGCCCGAGCGGCCCAGGCTGCCCAT
>NW_007727872.1:321952-337936 GCF_000696425.1 Galeopterus variegatus | reverse complement strand
GGCCGCGGGGCCGGCCCGACACGGAGCCGAGCCCGAGCCGCCGCCGCCGCCGCCAACCCGGGAGGAGGTGACACCATGTCGGCCGGGGTCACATGGGGCGGCGCGGGCCGAGGCCTGGGCCCGCCCCTCAAACCTGAAGCCATGGAGCCACTTTGGGGTGCGGGCTGGGTACGGGGCGCTGACCCCATCCTCATCCCCTAGGCCTCCGGGAGCGCTTGGTGGGAAGCACACGTATTCAGCCATCAATCGTGTTGTGAGGCCACTAAAGGGCCCCTCTTGAGGCTACTCAATGGTCGCCGCCTAAGGCCACAGAGGAGCCACCGCCTTCAAGAATCGTCTATTTAGAGCTCCTGCCCTCAAGAAGCGCCTACTTGGGTGGCCTTGTCCCTCCAGGAGGCTTCCTCTTCCTCAGGTGATGACTCATTTCCCCAGGCCACATACCAGGACCCCATGAAACTGCAGCACTAAAAGGTGACAGGTTCCATAGCCCCGGACCTCACGTGGGTATGAACTACGGTTTGGCAGTGAGCTTGCACATTAGACATAGAAGGGTACTTCACAAATTTCATGGGAAAAATAGAACTAAAAGATAATGCCGGTCTTTCCATGAACTTTTTGAAGTACCCTGGTATTTTGGGAGGTTGCAGTCTTCCAGATCCTGAGTACCTAACTCACAAAACAGTCACGCATGAGGAAATGGCAAAGCTAGGGCCTCTTTTTAGTCCCCACCCCGGTGCAAGTTGATTCTCCAGTGTCACCCAGGATCCCTTCCCCACACCACCCATTCGATTCAAATGGCACCAGTCTGAAGGGAGACCTACTGAGGCCTAGACCTGTGCTATCCAACACTGTCCCCCCAGTCACACGTGGCTATTGAGCATTTGAAATGTGGCTAGTTCACACTGAAGTGTGCTGTAAAGTGTGAAGTACACACCAGATTTTGAAGACTTATACAAGAAAAATAATGTGAAACATCTCAATAATTTTATAATTGATTACATGTTGAAGTGATAATATTTTGAATACAACTGAATATTTTGAATGGACTGAATACAACATATTTGAATGTAACTATTAGAAAATTTTAAATTATGCATATGACTTTTATTTGTGGTTTGCTTTATTTTTCTGTTAGACAGCACTCAGCTAGGCAGTAAGATTTGGAGGAGGGGAGGAAGATGTTTATGCCTGTCTGTGTATCCTGTACCCCAAATCCAGATAGGAAGGATTTGGGGGTTTTCTTTTGGATTTATCTACATCTTAACACCCATTTTCAGGGAGCAGGGATGAATGAGAAATCAACTCTGAAAATTAAAAATCTACACCTAGCATAGCCAGGGAGAGACCTAGAAAAGCAACTACATTTTATTATGGTGCTGCAGAAGCATCAAGTAACAAGGTCAGACCAGAATCTGGCTTTGCCCTAGAATTACTTTTTGATCTTAGCAAAACAACAACAAACACCCCCACCTATCTTGGCCTTTTAGAGTTCTCAGTCTGTAGTGGAGATAATGCCTCTGCCTTACTTTTGAGGGATAGATGAGATGATCCCTGTAAAATGCTTTGAACTTCTCTAAGAAAATTCTCAATAATACTCACAGGTCAAATCCTGTTAAAAAAAATTCCCTCCCCTCTCCCCTCCAAAAAAAGAAAAAGTACAACAAAGGCTTTAAGTATAGAATACTATTTCCAAACTTCAGGCAGTGTTCATTAAAATCAATATTTTATACATTTCAGTACAACCAAAGAATAATTTAGATCATCTCTTAGAGATCATTATAAAGAAATTTACTTAATCACCAGTATCATACTGTTAGAAAATTACTGAGGTAGGAACACTGCAAATTGAGGTGATGTTATTATCAATTCAACATTTATTAATCTTGCTACATTTGTGTACTGTGAGTCACTCTGAAAAGAATCCAGAGATGTAGTTCCTGCATTTTGTGTTCAGATTTGTGTTAGACACATTTGTAATTTCTTACTGTTTTTTTTTTCAACCCTTTACACATAGTAAAGCTGACTAGTTCATCCGACTTGAAGTCATAAAAAATTATTTAATTAACCCAGTGTAAATCATCAGGATTAAAATCCACAGTTGCACAAGTGCAATTTTCCCTTTACCCCATGTCACCTTCATAAGTGGAGAAATTAAACCATCATTTAAAAACATCAAATCATCCTCTTTCACACCCAAACTGAGATCAGGTGAACTGCTTATACTAAAGTTTATGGTTTAATGACTTCAAAAAAAGCCAAAGTACTCACTAGGCAAGAAGAAAGGCAAAACCAAAATGGAAATTTGACATATATTCTGCTATTTGGCAATGATGTTTGTCCCTAAATTCCCAGTCATTTAAAACAAAAAACGAAACTACTGTTTAGCCTTAGCTCAGAGAAGCAGCTAGAATTTTTCATCAACCTTCCCTTCCCCGGCCCCACAACAGAAAATCCAATTCGGGATATAAACCAAACTTTTAAAACAGGCATCATGAAAATCACTATTAAAATTCATTTTTTTGGACAGGGTGTTAAAAATTCAACTGTGGCTGAAAAGATAGTTTTGTAACAAAAGTAAATGCATATCTTCATGTAAGACCTTAATAGCATTTTACTATCAAAGAAAATAAATAGTCAGAAAAGAGGAAGGTAAGAGTACAGTGGACTTCAGAACATCTTTAAGAAAAGTTATCAACTCCCTTGTAGTTCACATCCAGGTATCATACTGAAATAAAGTAGGGGATAAAATTTACTTTTGTTTTTATAAAGCATTTTATTTAAATTTTTAATTTTCAGATTAACAAGCAAGGTGAAAACATTGGACTGTAAAAAGGCTAGAATTTTGTTTTCTGTCAGTTTATATAGGTGACAGAATCTCAGAAAGGAGCCTTTTCCCACATCCAGTACACTGGTGACCACATACCCATTGGTTAAAAGCTTAAGGCTCCAGTCTTTAAGTTTAGGAGTAGGCAAACTTAACAGGGAAATTATTCTGCGATGAATGAGAGAGATCAGTTTGTGAGTGACAGTTTTCAATATAATACATTGGCTCAGATGCTCATCATTATTTCTCTGTAGTAATAATAGCTTACATTTATTGAGCACTTGTGTTTCAACCACTATCATAAGAGATTCCCATGTATTGTCTTACTCATTCCTTTCAACAGCCACATAAAGCAGATACTATTGATCAGTTATTTGCAGAAGATGAAACTGAGGCCTGTTGTCACATCTTTACTAAGTGGCAGAGAAGGTATCAAATCCAGACAGTCCAATCCCAAAGCTTGTGCTTTAAGCCATGCCTTTGCCATAGACAGCAGAAAGTGGAATAAAGCATTGAATTCAGGGTCTTCTAAGATCCCTTACAAGTAATAAAGACACACCTAATATTATACCTTACCTCTGAGCATCAAGTAGTTCTGGTATCCAAATAAAAGCTGCTGGAGGGTTTTTGTATGTTTATTTGTTTTTCTCTTGGTGGCTGGCTGGTAAGGGGATCCGAACCCTTGACCTTGGTGTTGTAACACCACACTGTAACCAACTGAGTTAACTGTTAACCGACCAGCCAAAACATTGCTTCTGAGCAACTAAAGTAGTTCCTTGTCTCAATTACTTTTTAAGAGTTAATCAACCTCTTAATGCTTTTCATAATCTTTTGACAAAACTTTGAAGAGATTCATAGGAACTAATATATCTTGCAAAAGAACATATAACTAAAGTTTGGAAATTCCATCATTTTGCTTCAGCTTCATTTTCTTGTATTAAATTTAGTAACTGTATGGTATGTATGAGGGCACTTCAAAAAGTTCATGGAAGGATTTGTATTATCTTTTTATTCTATTTTTCCACAAACTTTTTAAAGTACCCTCATATATGAGACTTTTGTAAATTTATCTCTCTCTGTATATATGCAGAGGGAGATTTTATGGAATGATGTTAATAATGGTTATTTATAGGTGATAGAATTTGGGGATTTTACTTTGTACCTTTCTGTACTGTTTGATTTTTTTTTTAAATAAGAATCATGTATCACCTTTACAAATTTAATAAAGGCTTTTAAAAAGAAAAACAAAGTTGTCATGTGTCCAAGCACACCATGAGATTTGAAGCCTAGATCATTGCCAGAGTTTTTAACTAGCCCCCCAAGTTTCTTCAAACTTTATTTATTCCATTTAAAATGTGTATATGTAGGGCTAGCCCAGTGGCGCAGTGCGCCACTTGGGAGCGCGGCGGCGCTCCCGCTGAGGGTTCGGATCCCACGTACAGACCAGCCGCTCAATGGCTGAGCGAGGTGCGGGCGCGACGCTGAGGGTTGTGATCCCGTTGCCGGTCCTGGTCTGGTGCAGGCGCGGCACTGAGGGTTGCGATCCGTTGCCGGTCGCGAAGAAGGACAAAAAGGAAAAAAAAATGTGTATATGTAATAGCAAAATAAATAACAAGTTTAGAATATTAGAAAGGAGAAGAAATAAGAGGCCTCACAGTGAATGCTGTATTTGTAAACATTTGAGCTTCTCATAAATAGTGGAATAAAGTCTAACATATTGTTTTCAGAAATTATCTATCAGGTTGGGAGTTTGTATTCTGAAATCCTGTTAGAAATACCACCAAGATCTGCTCTGTTTTAATATGAACTTAGGTCTTTGCCATATTTAAAGATAAAATATTTTTATTTCATGTAAAACAGTCTCAAGCAAGTGCTATTTAAAAATAGTTATTTTATGTAGAAGAAAAAAAGACTGGAAAGAAAATGACAAAATGCTACAAATGGTTGTTTATGAGAGGTGGAATTATGGGTAGGTTTATTTGCTGACACTTTATACTTTTCTGCATTTTCTAAGTTTTCTGCAGTGAGCATTTATTACATAATCATTTTTTAAAGGAAAATCCTAAAAAGTATTTACACCTAAATGTAAGAAATAATTTAATTTAATTAAGCTAGTTGATTTTAATATTTTAAAAGTTCATTTTACAGATCTCCCATGCAAAAGAATTCCAAATAATTTATGTAGATACTTCACCTTCAAGAAGGTGGAGCATGACTCCCCACTCCTTAAGTGAGGGCTACACATAGTGACTTCCTTCCAAAGAGTGCAACAAGCGGTGGGGGGGGGGGGGGGCTGTAACTTTACTGCGAGAAGCCTGACAATCACTACTTCAGCCAGGTAATCAAGGTCAACATCAACAGTGATAAATTGTGTTCATAGTAGATACCCTAGGTATAATGTGATGAAAATGGCACTTTACCTCTGTGGTCTTCCTCCCCAAAACTCATAATCCCAGTCTGATAATGAGAAAAACATCACACAAATCCTAATTGAGGACATGGGGGGGGGGGGGGGGGGAGGGCTGTAACTTTACTGCGAGAAGCCTGACAATCACTACTTCAGCCAGGTAATCAAGGTCAACATCAACAGTGATAAGTTGTGTTCATAGTAGATACCCTAGGTATAATGTGATGAAAATGGCACTTTACCTCTGTGGTCTTCCTCCCCAAAACTCATAATCCCAGTCTGATAATGAGAAAAACATCACACAAATCCTAATTGAGGACATTCTACAAAATATCTGAGTAGTACTCCTCAAAAATGTCAAGATCATCAAAAAAAAAGTCTGAGAAACTGTCACAACCAAGTGGAGCCAAAGGAGACAGGACAACTAAATATAATGTGGTATCCTGGACAGGATCCTGGAACAGAAAAGAAAAAGGACATTAGGTAAAAAGTAAGGAAATATAATCAGTCCATTGATTGTAACAAATGCATTATACTAATGTAAGATGTGATAATTAAGAGCTGTACTAAAAAGATTTATTTTCCAACAGAAAATAACATTCCAAGACACTGTCTGTTTACAACTGTGAGAAAGCAGACATTTCCAACCACTAATTTTTATATGATGTATATGTGTATGTACTTAAATATATATATTATGTAAATACATACATATATACAAAAGTTAAGGTCCATATGTCTATAATGAACAGAACAGCAAGTAAGGGGGTGGACAGGATAGAGATATAAAAAATTACTTTGTGGGGCTGGCCCGGTGGCGCACTGGATAGTGCGCCGCTTGGGAAGTGCGGCGGCACTCCCGCCTGAGGGTTCGGATCCCACATATAGACCGGTTCCCGCTCACTGGCTGAGCGAGGCGCGGGAGCAACACCGAGGGTTGCGATCCCGTTGCCGGTCCCGGTCCGGTACGGGGGCGACACTGAGGGTTGCGATCCATTGCCAGACACGGAAAAAGACAAAAAAAAAAAAAAAAAAAAAAAATTACTTTGTGGGGAAAAAAAAATTTCCTGGAGATTTGCCAGTTAAATAATGTTATTAGTCTGCAATAGTCTTCTTTGTGTCAGTAGGTGATGTTCAAAATACAGAGCATACCATCAGCATTTAGGATCTAAGATAAATTCCAGTTTTGCCATATGACATCAGATTTTGTGATTTTTCTTACTTCTGACAGTCAAAGACTGAGTCATTTGGTAACAGATGATGGAATATATAAAACTTGAACATGAAGGGTACCACAAAACATTGTGAAATTTTCATGATCACCAGGGATTTCTTACCTTGCTTTCAGATTCTGGCTCTTTTAAAAAGGATAAAGAAATCAGTCGGTCATGCTGAGATAGAATATGTACAAATATAATCTTACAAGTTCTAGGCTGGCTGGTTAACTCAGTTGGTTAGAGTGGGGTGTTATAACAACCAAGGTCAAGGATTCAGATCCCCATACTGGCCAGCTACCAAATAGTAATAATAATAATGATGATAGTAATAATAATAATAATAATAATGATATAAGTTCTTTTCCAATAAAACAGTGAGAATAGGGCTGGCCCGGTGGCGCACTGCTACAGTGCGCCGCTTGGGAAGCGCAGTGGCGCTCCCGCCGAGGGTTCGGATCCCACATACAGACCGGTTCCCGCTCACTGGCTGAGCGAGGTGCAGGTGCGACACCGAGGTTTGCGATCCCGTTGCCGGTCCCGGTCAGGTACGGGCGCAACACTGAGGGTTGCAATCCGTTGCTGGACACGAAAAAAGACAAAAAGGAAAAAAAAAAACAAAAAAAAAACAGTGAGAATAATTTGCTCTTAAGCATCTTTAGTTTTTCTGGAAGACAAATGCCAGGCTAAATATAAAATTCTGATTTCCGATTCTATAATTATTATTAATACTACTTAATAATACCTAACTTCAAGTAAGTTTTTTTTTTTAATTTAAGACATTCATTACGCTGAATGAAAGTACAGGATATCATTTATTTATCTTGTCCTGGTTTCAGGTCCCATTAAAAATATGAAAAACACAAATAAGAACTTGTCTGGAGTATCATTCGATTATGCTACCTTCAACAGATGGTGGGTTGTGTTCCATTGTTAAATATAAACACAAGTTTGTGAATAGAATAAGGATAAGTCTTATTTGATTTTTTTGTTTATTACTTTTGCTATACTATATACACACACACATACACATACTTAGTAAAGAGCAGTTATGGCCTTTGGACCAAAATTTAACTGTTAGCCTTTGAGAAACTGTGTCACTGCTTCTAAAAAAATTACATATTCTATTTAATGTGCCTTTCCCCTTTCTTATAACAGCTGTTTCAAATTCAAATAGATGAATGAGAAAAAAAAATCTATGTTTAAAATCCACCATGGAGAGAAAAGCAAGAGAAGTCCAAGCTAGCCCCTGGGGACTTGCCCAGGTTCAGTAGATTGACCTGGAAACAAGGAGTGAAGCTTGAGCTCTTCTTCCTTTAGCAGTGCAAGCACTGGTCAGAGAAGTTTCCAAACACATGGAGCTTAGAGCGAGACCACCTGCTCCTAACACAGGACAATGGCCACTGGATCACCAACTCTGTTGCTTCAGGTCAACAACAGCTCTCCATCAGAATAGATGAAAGGCTTTCTACTATAAGAGTTTCTTAGTAAAAGAGTGAGAAAAGAAATGCTAAACTTCATATCTGCAATAGAAGTTTATAAATTAGGAGTGAAGTGGACCAATTAAAAAGCTTAAACTGAAGTAAGTCTGATAATAAAATCAAACAATAATCGTATAGATATCAGCCCTGGCAAAGCAGAGTTGATTTCAAATTCACACTTGGTAAAGGAGTGGACCTCCAAGTGCTATGAAGTCACCAAAAAGTGGAGAGGAACTTTTGCCCAGGTGCCCATGCACGGCTTACACATGACTACACTTAGGGGATGTGTGACACAACTCAGGAGCTTTAATCTCTGATCTCTCAAGATCTCCATCTCTTGGACCACTCATCAATAGCAGAGGAACCACAGTGGTTAGGCCCCACAGCTTGCCTAACTCTTACAAAAGTGTCGAGGTCAACCAGAAATTCAAATTTCCTGATTTGAGACTTTAGTCACATATGAGATAGTATGTTGACTTGTTTAATTAAAGGTGTGTACTGCCACAGCAAGCCTTGCAGCTCATGAGCCCCAGATTGCCTACCCTGAGACCTGGGGTTAAGTTTGACTGTGGACATTGTGCCAAAACAAATGTTCACTTAAAAAAAAAGTGTGCAAAGCAAAAATATGTAATAATATTTTGTAGGGTTAAGAGAATTAAAGTTAATATCAGTTATTAGAAGGAAATTCTCAATTCAGTGTCCTATGTTAGTCCACATAGGAAATAAATGAAAAATGGAATTTTAAGTGTTTAAGCAGTTACATCATGACACAATCCAGGTAGGATCTATGAGGAGACTGAGAGGAAGTAATTGCAGGTCTTGACATCCTACATCTCCCACAATGCTGATTTTTTTAAAAACTGTAAAGCCATATCACTTTTGGTAATTTTTAAAAGTTTCAAAACATTTTTTTAAAAAGTTTAAAATTATTTCAAGAGGGCTGAGCCCATGGCGCACTCGGGAGAGTACGGCGCTGGGAGTGCAGCAGCGCTCCCGCCACGGGTTCGGATCCTATATAGGGATGACCAGTGCGCTCACAGTGTTCACTGGCTGAGCGCGGTGCATCACTGGCTGAGCGCGGTGCAGCCGGTCTCAAAAAAGGACAAAATAAATAAATAAATAAATAAATTATTTCAAGAGCCTTCCATGTTACATTTAAAATCACTTATTTGACTTTACCCAAGGTAGAATCATAGAAACAATCTGAGAAGAAACAAGCCACTGACAGAGAATAGAAGTGTTTAGAACAAATGTCTCCCAAACTCTATAAGTATATCGTGAAACATCCATAAAATAGAATAATAAGCAGCTGTGAAAAAGAATGAGGAAGCTCTTACATATCATTATAGAAGGATTTCTAATATGCATTAAGTGAACAAAAGCAAAATGCAGCAAAGCATGTATGATATGTTGCCATTTGTGGAAGAGAGGGACTATATTTGTGTGCTTTGTCTTGTGTACACCTAATATCTGGAAAGATACACAAAAACCTAGTATAAATTTTTGCCTCGGGCTGGCCCGGTGGCACACTGCTACAGTGCGCCGCTTGGAAGCGCAGCGGCGCTCCAGCCGAGGGTTCGGATCCCACATACGGACCGGTTCCCGCTCACTGGCTGAGCGAGGTGCGGACGCAACACCGAGGGGGCGATCCCGTTGCCGGTCCCGGTCCGGTACGGGCGCGACACTGAGGGTTGCGATCCGTTGCTGGACACGAAAAAAAGGGAAAAAAAAAAGTCCGGTACGGGCGCGACACTGAGGGTTGCGATCCGTTGCTGGACACGAAAAAAGACGAAAAAAAGGGAAAAAAAAAAGAAAAAAAAAAAATTTTGCCTCTAAGAAGGGGAATTAGGTAGATGGGGGACAGTTTCTTTTCATTATATACCATTTTATACCTTTTGAATTTTCAGTTATTAACTATTTGCATGTATTACCTATCAAAAAATAAGTTTTATCTCTAAGAGAGGGAGTCTCTAAAAAGTGAAAGGACAGGGCCGGCCCGGCTTGCCGGACACGGAAAAAGACAAAAAAAAAAAAAAAAAGTGAAAGGACGTTATTCAAGCGTGTTTTGAGTAAATGGAACAGTCTGTGATGAATGAAATTGCCATTTGCAATAGAGAACTACAGTGGAGAAGGGAGAGTGGGAATTTGCAATGCGTTAACTGGGATGTCAGAAGGTAGATCAAAATTAATACCCAGATTGTGAAAATATGATCATTATTGACAGAAGGAAAAAGAATAAAGTTCATCCCACTGCATTTACATAAGCAATGGTATGTAAGGAAAAAGGACTAAACATGGAGAAAATACTGGAACTCAACTAAAAATTATAAAAAGAGAAAGAAAATCATTTGTGGAATAAAGCTTCGGAATGTTGTAATATCACAGTGAAACAAAATTTAAAATGAACTCCATCATATCTAGAAATCAGTAAAACAATTTCAGTTTCTTAAAACTCTGATACCCACCCACCCCCAAACATCCACACATACAGACACATGTTGTAGGCAACCTATGAGACCATTAAGATACTTCTGGACTTTTATGGCTATTTCTTTTATAGGGGTCATTCTTTGCATTTTTACTCTAAATTCACCTCTTCAAGTTACAGCAATGCTGATTGAGCTTTTTTCATTTTTAGTTTTGTTTCCAACCAAGTCTTTTGTACATTTCTGGAATTTAAGCCACCTCAGTTACCACTATTTATCTATAACACCGTTGCTTTGAGGGATTAAAGCAGATTTTTTGTATTACAGTTAGATCAAGAGTTATCTGACTTGAGAATATCTTGTTTGAGTTGGGGATGAAGAATCTTTTTTTTATTTTTATTTTTTATTTTATTTTATTTTTGATCTTGAGTTGTTTTGATTTCCCCTGAGCGCAGTAATCTTCAGCAAGTGATATTTTTAAAAAGCCCCAAACACACTACAAAACATTCCAAGTGATTTTAACTCCTGAATGAGGTTGGGCTACCTGAGTGATTCTCTCTCTTCTCTTCTTTGGCAGAAAGGATTAGAAACCTCCACAGAACTTGCTCTCTATTAAAGTGGAGTGCTGTGCATTCATTGGCAAGAGGTGAATTGTTTTCAGATTACATGCGAAAGAGTGTGTGTGTGTGTTTCTTTCCCACATCAAAGACTTGGATGGAAGCAGTTCTGAGTATTGCCAGGGATGCAAGAATTGGTGCTAAAGTGATTAACAAAATTGCTTTTCTGCAAAAGAAGCACAAAACATTACCTAAGGATTAGAGAAGGAGAGGGCAAGATTAAAGGTGATGTTGAATTTTGGGCAGAATATCTTATCCATCTTTTACAAATCATGCTTCAAGGATTCTGTGGCCCCTCCTTAAAGAAACCTGAACAAATCAAAGTCTTGCTTTCTCAAGTTTTGTACACAGGGTCACTGACAAGGTAAAATTAAAACTACTAACATAAGTAGCACTCACTAAGTGACCTTCATATCTTTATCTCACACAACAAATACATTCTGAATGCATTTTATTTAGCACACACCAGTGACTCCATTGATCAAAGTCTCTTTCATTTGTAATTGGTTTGTGTGTCCACCCTTTGGGTTTAAATGATAGTGTTTTATAGAACTTTTCAGGTGGTGGTTCTGTTTTAGTAAATCTTGATTAGTCTAGCATCCCTTTTTAAGTGTATCTTTCACAGATAAAACCTTCGTCTAGCCTAAATGTTAAAAAGCCATAGAACCTATATTCTAAATAGTGAAGGAAAGATAATACAGCAAATGTCATAATTTTTAGTTTAGGAAATTATTTTAAGGAATGTCTCTGAAATGCCCCATGACATTCTCTGTCACTCAGCATTTTTTCAGTCTCTTTCAAAAACCAAATTCAGGTCCTTGCTTCTTCCAAGAAGTCCTCCTGATTTTAGTCTCCCAATCAGACAGGTGGAAACATATAGTTCACATAACTGTTCTTGTGTGAATAAACATTTTCCTCCTTGGTTTCTTCCTTGAAAACATTAAGTTTAAAAGAGGAATGACAGGGCCGGCCCGGTGGTGCACTGCTACAGTGCGCCGCTTGGGAGCGCGGCGGCGCTCCCGCCGAGGGTTCGGATCCCACATACAGACCGGTTCCCGCTCACTGGCTGAGCGAGGTGTGGGCGCAACACCAAGGGTTGCGATCCCGTTGCCGGTCCGGTCCGGGCGCGACACTGAGGGTTGCGATCCATTGCCGGACACGAAAAAAGACAAAAAGGAAAAAAAAAAAAAGAGGAATGACACATAAGTGGATAGGTGGCAAAAACATAAAGTTGACTGAAATAAGCAAAATAGATTCAGGGCAATATATACAGTATGATACCATTTATGAAAAGATTTAACACAAAACTATAATAATTGTTTAAGGATCATATATATGTACATAAAAGCACAAAACAGAACAGAATTATACACCTCAAACTCACGGTTGTGGCTGCCTCTGGGAAGAAGGGTAGGAAATGAGATTGGGGTAGAGGTGAGGGGGAATTTTAGCTACATCTATAATGTTCATTTCTTTTAAAAAGGCAAAAAGCTGTTAAGCTAAGATGATTCACTTAGGCATAGCTAGGGGATGTGAAGTGTCATTGAAAAACACAACAGAAGTTTGAGATCTCACCTTTGTCCTCATAAATTGTTCTTTCATGTAATGTATACATTTTTTGTCATTCACTATAGTTATGATTCATTTTCTTTAAACAACAGTAAAACCTGTTTCAAATTGATTAAATAATTCAAAATCATTATTAACTCCTTTTTTCCCACAGTAACATTATCCTCCTTAAATTAATGGACTGTCATGATGGAACTTTATCTTTGTGTGTGTTCTATAAGGAATGAGACACCCTGTGAGTCCTTGAAAAAGAAAGAAATAGATGAATAAATAAATAAGCACTTTTTGCTAGCGCCCTGCATGCGATAGTTTGTGGGTGTTTTCCTTTTGTAACGTTGTTTCTCGAGGTTGCCTATTTGACTTCTTTGCTTTCAGAACTTGTCGAGAACAATCATTTTTTTATCTGTCTTTGACTTGGGGTCCCGTAAGGTCACTGGACATAAGATAGCTGTGAAATTTGACATTGTTCCGATTTAAATGCTTTACTCCAGCAAGTGCAAAACTGTGGGCGCTTCGGTGTGGGGCTCACCACCGCCAGGCCGTTTCTGAGACACGCCAGCCCTTCAGGCTTCAAAGCCTGCCATCCTTGATCTCACTAAAGAATGTTTTTGAATTCTATGTCCATCTAGTGGTTGCCTGCAAAGATCTACTTGGCTTTTTCTTTCTTCCTTTTCTTTCACACTTGATCAGTGAGATTCTGTTTGTGATGGGGGTTTTGCCCCCCTCGGTCTTTAATTCTTTCACAGGTGGTTTCAAAGTGTCTATCCTCGGCCACTGCTTTCTATAAACAAGCAGGAATTTGTGAACTGCAGTTACTGATGGCTTTCCTCACAGGGTCATTCTCCTCTCACTTTGAAAATAGACTGTTTTGTGGACAGTAAAGTACAGTTCTTTTTCACAGATGAGATTAGAGGCCTGAGAGGAGACTGAAGGGAGGGGAGTGTTTTCTTTTACGTTTTTCTTTTTCTCTTTCTTTTTTTAACTGGAGAGCCTTTGTGTTGTAACTCATTTTAGCAAATGCAAGAACTTTACTTATTTTACACTCAGTTGCACCTTTGGTTAAGGATGACATCGCATCAAGTAGAAGGTGCTGGGAATTTACTGATTTCCTTATTAATTCCCTCTCCAGCATCCCAAGTATAAGGTTAAGAGTTGAAGGTCAGGTAGTAACAGGAGCACATCCAAGGGATCAAGTCATATAAATTCTAGCTAAGAATTCTGATGTGCAGTGGATGTTCAGATATCTGTCTTATCACCTGCTGTCCCCTGTGTGGGTTGAAAAAATCTCTCTCCAGGTCTCTGTTCCTTTGATTTGAGGTTTTAGAGGGAGTGGGATTCAGTCCCTTATCTGTTACAGACATTGGTCTTTCCAGGTTTGATATGGATTCTGCAAGTTGGGGAGTTGATGGATTTACACTGCTGTGAATTCTGGGAGAAAAAAATAATAGACGAAGGCCCAGTGTTATCACCTAGTTCCTGACACACCAGCAGTGTTAAGGCATTATGTGTGTCATGGGCCAACTTGGCCTGTAGGAAAATAGGAGCACACACTGAATTAATACCAACAAGTCACTGCCTTTGTTCCAGCTTAAATCAAAAATACTTTTAATATTTTAAAATGCTTTTTCTCTTTATAAATGTAACACACTTTACTAGAATCAATGTAAAAGAACGTAAATGGTGTTCATGTAGCATTATTTATAATAGCAAAAAACTGCAAACAACTAAATGTCCATCAGTGGGGAACTGGCTAAATAAATGATAATGTATCTATCTATGGAATAATATGTAATAATTGAAAAGAGTGTAATAATTAAAAAGAGGACATAAGACTGGAAAGCAGTGACATGGAAACATGTCTAAGAAATAGTGTTGACTGAAACAAAAATTGAAAAATAATGTTATATCCTATATATTTATAGTATTATGTCCTATAAATTATATCCTTTATAATTTTAGTGGGTTCAGGTATAAATATACGTACATATTGGGACATACAGGACTGCAGGAGGTGTTCTAAGGGGACTTTAATTTTATATGTAATGTTTTACTTTTTTACAAAGAAAATGTATTTATATAATTCTCTTGAATTTAAAAATAATTTTTAAATTCAAAAAAAGTAATAATTAAATAATTTAATTAAATTAATTAAAAATTATTTTTAAAAACCAAATGATAGGTAACTAAAAATAACCAAATAATAGATAACTAAAAAAAAAAAAATCACCTATAATCTACTACCCAGCTTTACATATAATCTTTTGCTTTAAAAACCAAATGATAGGTAACTAAAAATAACCAAATAATAGATAACTAAAAAAAAAAAATCACCTATAATCTACTACCCAGCTTTACATATAATCTTTTGTATATATACTTTTATTTTTAAATTGACAAATAAAAATTGTATATATTTATGATGTACAACATGATATTTTGATACATGTCCATATTATAGAATGACTAAATCAAGCTATTTAACATATGCATCACCTCACATACTTTTTTTTTGTAGTGAAAACACTTAAAATTTACTGTCTTAGCAATTTTCAAGTCTACAGTATATTATAACTGTAGTCACCACAATGTACAATAGATCTCTTGAATTTATTCCTCTTGTCTAACTGAAATTTTGTGTCTTTTGACCAACATTTTCCCAATCTTTCTACCCCTCAGCCTCTGGTAACTACCATTTTACTCTCCATTTTTAAGTTACACTTTTTTAGATTCCACATATAAATGAGATCACAGGTTATTTGTCTTTCTTTGCCTGGCTTATTTCACTTAACAGTGTCCTCCAGGTTCACCCATGTTGTTGTAAATGACAGGATTTCCTTCTTTTTTTAAGGCTGAGTAGTACCCCATTGTGTATATATACCATGTTTTCTTTATCCATTGATTTGTTGATGGACACTTAGGTTGATTCCATATCTTGGCTATTGTGAATAGTGCTGCAATGAACAAGGGGGTGCAGATATCTCTTTGACATACTGATTTTACATCCTTTGGATTATCCAGTAGTGGGGTTGCTGAACCGTATTGTAGTTCTATTTTTAAATTTTTTTTTTTTTTTCCGTGACCGGCAAAGGATCGCAACCCTCGGTGTTGCTCCCGCACCTCGCTCAGCCAGTGAGCGGCCAGTCTGTATGTGGGATCTGAACCCTCGGCGGGAGCGCTGCCGCGCTTCCCAAGCGGCGCACTGTAGCAGTGCACCACCGGGCCGGCCCCTATTTTTATTTTTATTTTTTATTTTTTATTTTTTTTTCCTTTTTGTCTTTTTTTTCGTGACCGGCATCAGATCGCAACCCTCAGTGTTGCGCCCGTACCGGACCGGGACCGGCAACGGGATCGCAACCCTCGGTGTTGCTCCCGCACCTTGCTCAGCCAGTGAGCGGCCAGTCTGTATGTGGGATCTGAACCCTCGGCGGGAGCGCTGCTGCGCTTGC
>NW_007727872.1:305214-321942 GCF_000696425.1 Galeopterus variegatus | reverse complement strand
GATCCGAACCCTCGGCAGGAGCGCCGCCATGCTTCCCAAGCGGCGCACTGTAGCAGTGCGCCACCGGGCCGGCCCCCGGCCCCTATTTTTAAATTTTTGAGGAATCTCCAGACTGTTTTCCATAATGGTTATACTAATTTACATTCCCACCAGCAGTGTACAATGGTTCCCTTTTCCATATCCTCAATAATACTTGTTATCTTTTGTTTTTTTTTGATACCATTCTGATGTGTGTGAAGTGATATCTCATTGTGATTTTAATTTGCATTCCCCTGATGATTAGCAATGTTGAGCATTTTTTCATTTATTTACCTGTTGGCCATTTGTATGTCTTCTGTTAAGAAATGTCTATTCAGGTTCTTTTGCCCATTTTTGATTGGGTTATTTGTTTTCTTACTATTGAGTTATGTGAGTTCTTTATATAATTTGGATATTAACCCCTTATCAGATATATAGTTTGCAAATATATTATCCCAATCCATAGGTCGTCCCATCATTCTGTTGATTGTTTCCTTTGCTCTACAGAAGCTTTTCAGTTTGATGTAATCCATTTATCTATTTGTGCTTCTGTTACCTGTGCTTTTGGGGTCATATCCAAAAAATCATTGCCCAGACCAATGTCATGGAGCTTTTCCCCTATGTTTCCTTCTAGTAGTTTTACATTTTCAGGTCTTATGTTTAAGTATTTAATACATTTTGAGTTGACTTTTGTATATTGTGAGATGAGGGTCTGATTTCATTCTTCTGCATATAGATATCCAGTTTTTCCAGCACCCTTTATTGAAGAGATTGTTCTTCACCATTGTGTGTTCTTAGCATCTATGTTGAAAACAAATTAACCAAAATGTATGGATTTATTTGTGGGCTCTCTGTTCTATTCCATTGGTCTAAGTGTCTGTTTTTGTGCTGATACCATGCTGTTTTGATTACTATAACTTTGTAGTAGATTTTGAAATCAGGTAGTGTGATGCCTCTGTCTTTGTTCTTTTTGTTCAAGATTGCTTTGGCTATTTAAGGTCTTTTGAGATTTCATATAAATTTTAGGATTGTTTTTTCTATTTCTGTGAAAAATGTCATATGGATTTTGATCAATGTTTTATAGTTTTCAGTGTATTATATATACTATAATTTTTTTATTGTGGTAAAGCATAGATAACATAAAATTTACATTCTAACCATTTTTAAGTGGAGAGTTCAGTGGCATTAAGTACATTCACATTGTTGTACAACTATCACTACTATCCATCTCTAGAATTTTTTCATCTTCCCAAACTAAAATTCTATGTCCATTAAACAATAACTTCCTATTCCCCCTCCCCCTTCCCCTGATAATCACAGTTGTACTTTCTGTATCTATGTATTTGACTATTCTAGGTATGTCATTTAAGTGGAATCATACAATATTTGTCCTTTTGTGTCTGGCTTATTTCATTTAGCATAATGTCTTCAAGGTTCATCCATGTGGTAGCATGTATCTGTATTTTATTCCTTTTAAAGGCTGATTGACACTCCATTGTATGTGTATACCACATTTTGTTTATCCATTTATTTGTCAATGGATAGTTGGGTTGTTTTTACCTTTTGGTTATTGTGAAGAATGCTGTTTTGAACATCAGTGTACAAATAGCTGTTCAAGTCCCTGCTTTCAGTTCTTTTGTGTATATACCGAGAAGTGGAATTGCTGAATCATATAGTAACTACATGTTTAATTTTCTGAAAAACTACCATGCTGTTTTCCATAGCTGGTACACCATTTTACATTACTGCCAGCAATATACAAGGGTTCAAATTTCTCCATCTCCATGTCAACACTTGTGTTCTGTTTGTTTGTTTAACAGTAGCCATCCTAATGGAGGTGAAGTGGCTATATATTTTTAAAGATTAAAAAATGGTCTCAACAGTAGCTTAGTATAGCTTGAACAGTTTTCTATGCCATTAAATATTCTTCTGGAAGTTGCAAAAGTATTTAGAAGTACCCAGGAGTAGCACAATCGAGAAAATAAACTGAAAAATAAGATCAAGAGGAGAAAATATCCAAGAATAAATGACCAGGTGGTAGCTTTCTTCCTCCCAAACTGCCTAATTACTAATTGGTATAGCCCATGCCCCCACAGAGCCTTAGACTTGGAAATCCTGGACAAACTTTAATTATGTCACTCTGTGACTCAGAGACCTTTAGCCACCCATGGGCTTCCTGGTCAACCCAGATCCCTTTGCCTACCACTCAATATTCTGGTTTCCCCTGACCTCTCTTTATTCTATTGCCACAGAATGAAACCTTCCATTCCATTCAAACTGACCTATTTCCTATATCCCAAACAAGCAGGAATATTATGGAAAGACCTTTGGAGTTGGAGTCAGACTATCTGGATTTGAATCCTGGGTCTGCCATTGCTTTAACAGGTGACCTTGAGGGCAAAATACTTAATCTTGCTGAACCTCAGTTTTCTCATCTGTAAAATAGGTTTAACAAAGCCTAATTCACTGTATTATTGTGTATTTGTTAAACTAGACACCAGTATGTAAAAGAAGTTAGCACAATGCAGAGTGTATAGTGAGTGTTTGATAGGTAACACAAAGATCTTGCTTGCCCTGGCCTCTGAGCCTTTACTCCCACCTGTTCTGGAAGTCTTCTCCTTTGATAGATGGGTAGGATTCAGTTAAGAGCAGACTTTTTCAGAAAAAGAACAGGTGAGAACAAAATTTGTCTATACTATAGACAAATGTGGGAATGTATATCTGTCTTCTCCAGGGAGCCTGTCAAAGGATCAAAACCACATCTAATACTTCTTTCGCTTATGACACTTTTCTCCTTCTTCAAGAATGTTTTATACATGGTAGGGGCTAAATAAATATTTGTGACTGAACTTTTTATGCCCCCTGTGCTTCATGACCTGCTTGTATCAATAGGTCCAAGTCACTCCTAAATTGACTCTCTCCTAGAGTAATTTTCAAGATGCCCTAATATCAATTTTGTCCCAATAATAATGTATAGCCGTTCCTAGCTTACAATAGTAGCCTATAAGGTTAACAGAATGGATATTTTTATGTTGTTATTATTATTATTATTATTATTAGCATTAGCATTATCATCCCTATTTCTTGGAGACTCAAAGAGATCAAGTGATTTGTCCAAAGTCACAAGACTAATGTATGGCAGAACTGGAAATCGAACTTGAATCTACTGGTTACAAAGCTCATGCTCTTGGCCTCACATCATAAAATCTCCCATGTTTAACTGTTAATGAGCATTTTTTCTTCTATAAAGTAATATAATTGTTGAAGTCAAGGTCCTTGCCTGAGAAGAAAATGTTGGTGTTCTTAGGCATAGTAACCACTGAAAGAAACCTCTTTGGTGTTTATGGAGGCATGAAAGAAGTATACATGATATGCCAATTCTTGGGGATAAGCTACAGGTGAATATTTGGTATAAATTATTTCCTTGGGGTCCAGGATGAAACCTGGGCCTTTGGTGGGAAGGTGTCTTTTCTCTTCTACCTTAATTAATTGTAACCCACAGCAACCCTCTTAGAAATGGTTCCCCACTGCCTTGTTACTGCTTAGGTGACCTTCCACCCCCACCCCTCAAGGCTCGGGGACTTCTTCTCCAAGGCCTTGGCTCTGGCTCCCAAGAGGTGTTCCCCTCCATGAACTACAGTTCCTCCAGCAAAGGGCACAGCTCTGACCACAGCTCAAGGCATCTTGGAGTAGGGCTGTCCACAATACAAAAGAATCATAGGTGATCCTGATTAGAAGAGATTCTAAGGGGCATCCTCTCACCACCTGGATCACCAGCATGCCAGCAAACCTCCCAGCTACACGTTTCATCCTGACAGCTCAGAAGACATTCTTCAGATTAGGGAAGGGATGAATCCACAGACAGTTTAACCTGTAATCCAAGGTAGAGCCGCGTCTCTCAGCTACCCTGGTCACTGAGTAAGCAACAGCTTTTTTGTCCATAGTGGAGGTCTACCCTTTGTCCCAGTGAAACTCCTGAAACCGAATGAATCTTGACATAGCTGTCACCCTAGATTCTGTTGATAACAGTTACTTAAACTCATCTCTGTACCTCCTACCTCCACCTCACCATGCCTCAACCCTGGCACTTGGGCAGTAAGGTCAACTTTGCAGAGTTGCTTCCAGATTCATTCAATATACATTTATTGAGAACTACTTCCCAGGTAACTTGCCAGGCACAGGATGGCAAAAGGGTGGGGTATCAAATCTTATTTTTTCTCAATCCAGTTTCTACTGAAAGCCCTACTTTCTCACAACAAGAAGCCTCATGTCAGCAACAAACCCTAAATTGCACAAAGACTGTCACATCTGCAATCTCATCAGCATTAGCATAAATGTTAAGATAGCAAGGACTTAACAATACTCTAATTATTCTAGGCCAAAAACGGGAGTTTGATCTCTATTCACATGTATGTTAGTAGATTGTTATCTGTAAGCCTAGGCATAATATACCTTTATCTTTACCAAGTCTCTAACTTCCTCACCTCATTTGGTAAAGCCCTCTCTCCCATGTTCACTATGCTGTTCCCCCTAATTTTCCCACGCCCACCATTCTGTCTCAAACACTGAGTTCAAACATCTCTCCTCCAAAGATCTTAACGTTGGGACTTAGACATTATCCCTTATTTCTCAACAGTACCCCTCCTCCCTGGCTGTTCTTTAGCATAGCATCAACTCAGTCAAATGAAATAAACAAATATTTACAGAGTGAGAAAGAAGGGAAAGATGGGGAGGAGGACATCTGTGATTACTGACCCATTTTGCTCCCGCTTTCCTTCACTAAGACGGGATTTGGGTACAAGCTCATAATGGCCTTTAAGAAAAGAAATGTCTTTTTTCTTATGCTTTCCTAAAGGCCAGCAATGAACAATTGGAATTTGAAATTTGAAAAACAATACCATTTACAATAACACCAGAAAAAAAAAAAAAAACTTAGGTATAAATCTAACAAAGTAAGTACTACATAACACTGGTGAAAGAAAACAAAGAAGATCTAAATAAATGGAGAAAGATTTCATGTTAGTAGGTCAGTTTTCAACAAAAGTTGATTGCTTTCTAGGGCCAGCCTGTGGCTCACTCGGGAGAGTGTGGTGCTGATAACACCAAGACCACGGGTTCGGATCCTAATAGGGATGGCCGGTTCGCTCACTGGCTGAGTGTGGTGCTGACAACATCAAGCCAAGGGTTAAGATCCCCTTACCGGTCATCTTTAAAAAAAAAAAAAAAAAAAATTGATTGCTTTCCTATATACCAGCAATGAGCAATTGGAATTTGAAATTTAAAAAAAGATACAATTTAGGGCTGACCCCGTGGCTCACTCGGGAGAGTGCGGCGCTGGGAGTGCAGCAGCGCTCCCGCCACGGGTTCAGATCCTATATAGGGATGGCCGGTGCGCTCACTGGCTGAGTGCGGTGCGGACGACACCACACCAAGGGTTGCGATCCCCTTACCAGTCACAAAAAAAAAAAAAAAAGATGCCATTTATAAGTCTTATTTCTTAGACTCGTACATTCAAGTGAATACCTTATCTTGGTAATTAGCCGTTACAACTTGACTATGTCCTTTAGGCATAAATCCTGGAGTTGTTGAGATCTGTCCATGCAGTGGACTGGATCTCATCTTCCATTTTGAGTCAAAATGGTTCTTTGAGTGGTTCCAATTGTCTCTGGATTCCTCATAGGTATTATTTGTCAAGTCTTTTTTTTTCTATAAGACTCATTTAGGCAGCCACATTTTCCTCAGAGGCTTCCATTCCTCATTTTCAAACCTTCCTGCCTCCCTTGCTTCCAGCTGGTTCTTGAACTTTGGTCTAACATCTCCAAAGTCACCTCTAACCTACAGCAAGTCCGTCTGCCTTTGTGGCCTGATTCCCAGCTAATGTCTGGCTTCTCTGCTCTTCATCTCCTTTACCACCACTCCTCCCCAGTGCACAGGTCATGCCTTCAACAGCATACTCACCAGGACAATTCTTGTTTAAATCATTTTCTTTGAAACAAATATTTGCATATGTAAGCCCCACATTTGCCATATGGCTTTTCCTACTTCCCAGACAGAGGAACTCTCAAATCCATATATATTTTGGGAAATGAAGTTTTCCCCAGATGGTCTCCCCAAAGCACCAAAGCAAGGTCAGGGTTTGTGCATTCCTTCAAAGGTCCTGGGCATAGGTTAGAATTACTCATGTTTTCTTGTTCCCATCAGCAGTTATTTTGTCAGTGCACCTGATAATGGGACACAACCTGGCTCTTTCTTAGCTAAAAACACACCAGAGTTTGAGGGGGATGTTGAACCATAAACTGGTATCCCCAGGGAAGGGCGAGAAACCTGCCCAGTTGCTCAAATAATTTCGAACCAAAGCCCCTATGAATACTTCCACAGGGAGAGAAAAAGAATATGAATATTAGAAAGATGATTAGCCAGGTGTGCCGAAAAGTTTTCTTAGTCACTCTTAGCCGTAGGAAGGGATAGGGGCAAACCCACATCTCTACTGGGAAACATATTCCCCCTTTTAAATCAGAAAAGAAAAAAAAAAAAAAACATAATCCCAAATAGAGAATGTTTTCTTTTGTAACTGGAAGCAAACATCACTGATGGCTTTAACAGCTGCCTGCCAACATGGCCCAAGAAGCAGGCAAGCTCAAACATTTTTTGAGATCAACACATGTACAGACATACAGTATATTAGGTCAAATTATAAATCCAGGAATAAAAGAACAAATAAACAAGTTTCGGCTTTCTCTAGGCTTCTGCGTCCAACACCAGCTAAATTAGACTCTGAAGCAGAGAAATCTGGATTCCAAGAAGGCAGGTCTCCCAGGAGTTCAAGTCAAAGCCTCCGTCTGGTAGGAAAAGAAGGTGCCGTTGTAGATTAACTGGCTGACGGCTGACTAGGTCCAGGCTGCTGGGCCAGGCCTAGTTGAGTCTTCCTTGTGACTTTGCCTGACAGACTCTGAGGATGTGTGGCAGGTTAATTTTAGGCCTGCCATTGACTTGATCTCTGACCCCAGTAAATCATTTAATACGCCATGTGCCTTTGTCCATATGTTAATGTTTGGTGTAATCCGGATGAGAATTCCAGCAAGTCTGGGTGTGCCACCCATTAGGCTAAATCTTTCCCTTTGGAGCTTCTAGGAGGAAACTTCTGGACAGCTGCATTGCAGAGAGCCAAGGTATCTGGATGAACCAAGTTGAAATGCCTGCAGATGGAAATACCGGCCTTGCCTTAACTGTGGCTGAGACAATAACTGACACAAAGCTTTTGTGATAGTTTTGCCTTGGGGCAAGAAACCCACCAGAGCGTAGTGGGCAGGAAAATACTGGATTCCACCGCTATACTAGTTAGGTGACTTGAAGAAGTCACAAAGCCCAAGCTTGTTCAGATATTAGTTGGCCGTGAAATCAATGAAATGGATTGGAACTAAAAAATTTTAATGAAATAAATTGAGTAGGATAGAAAACACAAGTGCTTAGTCCACAATAACGGTAGGTAAGTGTGTGTATATGTGTGTGTCCCGGGGTCACAATGAACAATAAGGTTCTTACTATGGATAACAAACAAAACAGTTTTCAAGGCAGCAGCTTAGACAATAGGTTTTGGCTTCCTCCTCTGCTAAGTGAAAATAACTCATTTTATACATATACATGAATATACATATGTGTACATATACAAATAATGAGCACCCACTGTGGGTCAGGCACAGTGGTATATGAGGTATACAGGCATGACAGAGCCCTGCTCTCATGGAGCATCAGCTAGTGGGGGAGCCAGTCATAAAAACATTACATAATTATTTAACTACCATTGTGATAAGGGCAACAAAGAGAATTACAAAGTGTGAAGAAAGCGTGTAACAGGGTTCCTAACCTGGGCTGCCAGACCAGCTCCAGCCTTTTCTAAGGAACTGACATAGAAGGAGGCATAGAGTGATATGAGCAAAGAACTGGGGAAAATAATCCAGGCAGAAGGCCCAGCAAGTGTGAAAAGACCCTGAAGAATGAGTAACCACATCAAACCTACCTCAAGGATTTCTGTGAGGACCAAATGAGATGACAGTGAAAAGTTTGGAAACTGTAGAGTGTTACTCAAATATAACATTATTATTTCAAACAACGAATATAAACATGCTTTAAATATGCCTTAGTTTCCTTTAAGCATCCATTCAATGACTGTTTGCCAGATACTTTTCTAGGTTCTGGGGACAGAGTAATCACTAAGGCAGGACTGCTGCCCTCAAAAGTTTCCCTTTCAGAGAGGGAGACCCCATCAACACATGAAACTGTAATTTCAGAACAGGCTGGCCAGATAGCTCAGTTGGTAGAGCACGGTGCTGATAACACCAAGATCCAGCATTCGATCCCTGTACTGGCCAGCCACCCAAAACAAAACTAATTTCAGAGAGCGGTAAATGCTATGGTGAAAAATAAAGTGGGGCAGAGGACTAGAGAATAGTGGAGGTGGGGGAGGTGTTCTAGACTGGAAGGTGGGGCTTCCTGAGGGGGTGACATGAGATCTGAATAAAATACCTGCCGCTCTCTGCTGATGTAACCTTGGATATATCATTTAAGATTTCAAGACTCTGCTTCCTCATGGTAAATAAGGATAGTTATACCCATCTCACAAAACTTCCCTGAGGATTAAATGAAATAAGGAATGTAAGGCCATCAGCACCATACTGGCGTGAATAGTGTTAAATAGTGAATATTTAACAATTGCTAAATAGTTGAGTCTCTACTGAAATGTCATTCAAGATATTAGGAATATGTTCAGAAAGATATGGAATGACAAGGAGAAAGTAGGCCCTCTATTTTTCAGACTGCCTGGACAAATCTCTCAAAAGAAATCTTTACTGATCTTCAACTCTGTGTCAGTTGGATCCTCTGGGAAGTGACTGTGAGACACAGTGAGGTGTACAAGCAGCTTTGGGGGGGGTAATGCCTGTGAAAGATAAAAGAGGCAGGAAGCAGGATTCGACAGAAAAAGCCTTAGACCATGATGTTGTAGCATGTACCAAAATCTCCTGCCTTTTAAATGCTGAATAAGATCCCATTGTATGTATACACTGTACCACATTTTATTTATCCATTCATCTATGGATGAACACTTGGTTTGCTTTCATCTTTTAACTATTGCTAATAATGGTGCCATAACCATGGGTGTACAAATAGCTGTTCAGACTGCTTTCAATTTGTGCATATACTCAGAAGTAAAATTGCTAAGTCATATGACAATTCTGTTTTTAGTTTTTTTGAGGAACCGCCATACTATTTTCCATGGCAGCTGCACCATTTTACATTTCCACCAACAGTGCACAAGTGTTCTGATTTCTCCACATCTTCGCCAGCACTTGTTATTTTTTGGTTTTTTGATAGTAGCCATCCTAATGGGTGTGAGGTGTTATCTCACTGTGGTTTTGATTTACGGTTCCCTAATAATTAGTGATGTTGAGCATCTTTTTATGTGCTTATTGGCCATTTGTACATCTTCTTTGGAAAAATATCTATTCAAGTCCTTTGCGGGCCAAGCCCATGGCGCACTCGGAAGAGTGCAGCGCTGGGAGCGCAGCAGCGCTCCCGCTGCGGGTTCGGATCCTATATAGGGATGACTGGTGCGCTCACAAGGCTCACTGGCTGAGCGCAGTGCAGCCGGTCTCCAAAAAAAAAAGTCCTTTGCCCATTTCTTAATTGGGTTGTTTGTTTTTTATCATTAAGTTATGCAAGTTCTGTATATAGTCTAGATATTAACTCTTTGTCAGATGCATGTGACTTTTTATTTTATTTTATTTATTTTATTTATTTTTCCCTTTTTTGTCTTTTTTACTGACCAGTAACTGGATCGCAACCCTCGGTGTCGCGCCCTCACCGCGCTCAGCCAGTGAGCAGGAACCAGTCGCCACATGGGATCCGAACCCTCGGCGGGAGTGCCGCCACGCTCCTAAGCGGCACACTCTCCAGTGCGCCACCGGGCCGGCCCACATGTGACTTTTTAAAAGGTTAGAAGCTCAGGCTATGGAACTTACTGCTTGGATTCAAATCCCAATTCTACCACTTACTAGTCTGGAGGAGAGGGAGAATGAGTGCACAAAATCCAGGATCTGCCAAAAAGAAAGAAAGGAGCAAGGGCAGTTAAGCAGGAAACCAGCCCAGTCCATTTCCTGACAATACTAGATGTCAAAGGCAGGTAAGTGCAGGAGTGCAGACAGGGCATATTGCAGTTATCAAGTCAGGAAGCATAAATGTCAGATAATAATAGGAGACAGCAGTTCATTGAGTACTGACTGTGCCAAGGCCACGCCAAGTCCTTTACATGCACCATCTCATTTGCCTATTCAACAAGTATTTAATGAAAGTCAGTCATAGTGAGCTCAAACCAAAACAAAGAATCAGACTTTGTGCCTGTCCTCAAGGAGTTTACAGACATTGGTCAAAGAATCAAGTGACAGTGGTGCCAGATGGTATAAGGGGTAGGTCCATGGGCCTGTGGAAATTGAAATATCAGGGCTGGCCCGGCGCTTGAGAGTGTGGTGGCGCTCCCGCCGAGAGTTCGGATCCCACATACAGACCGGTTCCACTCACTGGCTGAGCGAGGTGCGGGCCGCGACACTGAGGGTTGCGATCCATTGCCGGACACGAAAAAAGACAAAAAGGAAAAAAAAAGAAAAGAAATTGACATATCAGAGGAGACTTCTCTAAGGAAATGGAGCCCAAGCTGAGGGAAAAAAGGATAGGAGCGAAGAACTTGGGAAGAATGTTCCAGACACATTAGCCCCATGAGATAAGTGCAAGTAATATCCCCACTGGGATGTGAGTTCTGTGAGTGCAGGGACCTGTCTGACTTGTTCAATAAATCTCTGTTGCCTGCAACAATGACTGACATAAAATAGCTCACCATAAACATTTGCTGGATGAATAATATATCCTCACTTTATAGATGAGGAACTTGAATCTTAGAAAGGGTAAGTAACTTGACCAAGGTCACAGAGCTCCTAAGAGGCAGAGCTGGGTTCAATGCCAGGCAGTAAGCTCTACAGCTTGAGCTTTTAACCTTTTAAAAAGTCACATATTAAATTTTAAAAAAGAGTAAAAAGACTTCCTTTATCCCGTTATCTCAGGCCTCTGAAAATAATCATTCTCTTCTTTGGTCTTTATTTCAAGCATCTATTTCAACTCACTAGTATGGCCCATAACGCCTTGTATTGTAGTCGCTTTCATAGGCAATTATCCTCCATATCCCTCCTCCCCAGCTCCAACACCCTTCCCTCTACGCCCTGACTCCCAGTAATAGTAAACCATGAGCTATTTAAGAAACTGGATCTAAATATACACACAGTACAGCACTTAAGAATGCAGGCTCAGAGACCAGACAGACCTGGGGTAGAAATCTGTTTTGTCACTTACTAGTTGTATGACTTGGGTTCTTTACTTAACCTTTCTAAGCCTTTATTTTGTTATCTGTAAAATGGGAATAATAATAGAACCCACACCTCACCAGGTTGTTGTAAGGATTAATTGAGATAACACATGTAAAGCACTTAGGATAGTGCTTGGCACAAAGTAAGAACCAATAAAAGTTGGCAAATACCTTATGCTGGAAAAAAAATAAACCAACATCAATACCCACTGGAAGGAAAATTGTATGGTGTTTTTTTCTAGGCAGAGATGGGCAGGCTTCAGCTACTTGGTTTTTCTTCCTTCAAAATGCATTATTGGCTGCATCATCCTCAGTCACAGTCTCTTGTGGAAGGAAGGGATTGGTCAGTAAGAGGCTGACCAAAGGGGGTCCCAGAATCCCTAAGTGACTTTCCCGTCCTAACCCTGAGGGCTTCATGCCGCTTCTGCTCAGGCCATGCCAATCCTTCTCTTCCTTTCTTTTTCCCATCCCTCCCTCCCCACTTCAAACCCTGGGAAAAAAAATGAAGAGAAGCGCACCAACCAAGAAGCCCTTTCACTTCATTGTGTTTTCCAGCTAGACCTGAACAGACGGCGATCAATTCAATGCTCTCTCACCCTCCCACCTCTCTTCTCTCATGTCCTCTTTGTTTTTTTCCCTCTCAGTCTGTGTCTTCAGGCTTGGGAAGAAGCAGTTACCTCCCAGCAACATGAAGATACAAGAAGCTGCAGTTGCCAGTAGCAAACACAACATGATCGTAACAGGTCCCCATGGCCCTTGGCACTTGGAAAGGCTGAGATGCACGGGATCCTACTCAGATTCCCTGAAAAACTACTCAGCTCGACCATGTCTGTCCCAGCCTAGGCTCAGCTGCAAGGAGTCACACAGAAAACCTCACTCTCTGACTTCCTCTGGCCAGGAACTTTCTGAAGTCCACCCCATCCCCAGGCAAGGAGTTTTCATTCCAAGTTGGAGCAACCCGGCCAGTTGGACTTGAAATCAACAAGGATGAAGTAGTAATACATCTTTTCCATTTTCAAAGCAGCCTAGTGGGATTTTGTTTTTTTCCAACAGGGTAACTCCAAATTGGCAGGGCTTTCAGAGATACAAATTTCCATGTCCCCAGCCTTCACTGAAGAAAAATTTCCTGGTTAGGTTGGCATGTGTGGAGGTTTCGGGTGTGCAAGTGAGAAATGTTTAAGAAATAGTTAAACCTGAGCTCTGAGTCAAATTAGTCTAACCAAGATTCCCCCCATCCCCATGCTGTACTAGTTACCCTCCTTAATTCCTACTCCAAGCATATATTCAAAAATAACTACTTTTTATCAAACACTCAGTAATTACCAAGAACTGAACTCCATGTTTTATTTACTTACATTGACTCGTTTTATCTTCACAAATATGCAAGGTAGGAATATTTATTGTTTTCTCTTGAGGCACAAACAGTTTAAGCAATTTCCCCAAAGTCACCCACTTTAATAAGTGGCAGAACTGGGGTTCAAATCTCACCCCAACACAGTAACATGGATGAATCTCAAAAACGTCATGCCAAGCAAAAAAAAAAAATGTAGAGCAAAATACAATCATGCAAAGCAAAAAAAAAAAAAAAAAGTAACTACTGCATGATTTCATGTATGTAAAATTATATAAGTGCAAATTAATCTTTAGCGATAGAAAGATCAGAGGATTACAAAGGGGCACAAAGAAACTTTAGGGGTTAATGGAAATGCTTGTAATCTTGATTGTTGCGATGGTTTTGCAGGTGTAGACATATGTTAAAACTGATCACATTGCACACTTTAAATATGTCCAAGACAGTGCACCTCAAGTATATATCTATAAGGTTGAAAAAAGTACTAAAACTATTCTATCTCTAATCGTTTCCACAAATGCATTTACACTCTGCTATCATTGATATTGTAGGGCTTACTTAGCTGGACTTTGGTTCCAATTTTCATGCCATTGCTTCTGGGTTCTGCTGGGGTGAGAGGACATAGTTGTTACTGGCTCTTCTCACTAGAAACTCCAGGTAGTCAGGACTGTGATTCTAGAAATTCTTTTGTACCACTCACAGTTAGGCCTGATGTCAATGTGGTGCTAATAATGATCTGAAACAGCAGTTCTCAAACTTTTTGGACCCAGGGCCCTTTCACACTCTTCAAAAGTACTGAGGACCCCAGAGAGCTTTTATGTGGATAATGTCTATCAATATTTACCATGTTAGAAATTAAAACTGAGAACTTTTGAAGATAATTCATTTTCAAAAATAATAAACCCATTACAAATGACATAAATAACATTTTTTATTATACAGAGTGATATTTTCCAAAAAACTTGGTAAGAATAGAATTGTTTTGCATTTTGCAAATATATTTAATTTCTGACTTCAAAGAAGATGTGCTTCTCACATTTACTTCTTCATTCAATCTGTTACAATATCACATATTCTGTAGATTCTGGAACACTCCACCACATACTTGTTAGAGAATGAGAGTGAAAAGGGCAAATAACAGTATTATTTTGAAAATAGTTTTGACCTTGCAGACCCTTCAAAGGACCTTGGGGACCCACAGTGATCCCTAGACCATACTTTAAGAACTGCTGATCTAAAGTATTCAGAACTATAAACTATTTACTCCAGTTCTTATGTTACCACCCCCATTATTTTATTTCTCCTACCCAAAACATTGTGAAACCTTCAGAGACAGAGAAAGAAACTGGGACACAGAGAAGCATCAGATGGAAGGTTATACTAATAACTCCTTCAAAGTCCTTTCCACCTCTCTGAGTCTGTGGCATGGGGTATTTTTCTTTGAAACAAAATCAAGACAGCCAAAGTCTCAGCAGGACCTAGATGCACAGGATGGGGGGACTAAAGCACAACAATGGAAACATCACAGAGTTTTCTTGTGACCCCATTTGCAGAAAGAGGAACAGCTGCCTCCTCTCAGGACTTTGCTCTGGCTCACCCCATAGTGGGTGTCAAAGCAAGAAGAACCTGGGGCCCTAGAGAAATTTCAGACAGATCTGAGCTCTTACCTGTACCCTAAACAAGTGCCTACCAGGCTGAATCCAGTTCTGGTCCAAACTCTCAATCCAGATCAAGAAACTTAGTTCCCTGGCATGGGGCAGCAAACAAGGCATGAGTTTAGGAGTGAATAAATTGGGGTGTGAATATTGTTTCTCCTTCTTACAGACTGTGTAATCTTTGGTAAGTTACTGAACTTTTCTGAACCTCAGCTTCTCCATTTGTAAAAGGGAAATCATAATATCCTTCTGTTATTATGCACAGATTCAATGAGATAATAATATATATAAGAACCCAGTAGAGTGCCTGGCACATAAGAGACTGTCAGTCTTAGTGACTGTTACATTTCTATAGAAAAGCAAAGAACAAGGTAGAAATACTACAGCTTCCAGCATCGGACAGGCCTGGGTTTGAATCCTAATAACACTAGCTTTGAACAAATCACTGCACCCAGTTTGTAGACTCACTGTGACAGCTCATTGAAATCATGTCTATAAATTGCCTGGCATCTATACCTGTGCCCTACAGATGGTCATTGTTATTTTTAGCATCTGCATCTGGGGCTGCAGGATCACTAGTTCCCAGGGGAACCCCTCATCCCAGGGGCAGTCTCTTTGGGGTCTAGCCCTTGGTCCCTGGAGACAGGTTCGGATGTCTAGCTCTCAGTCAGGCCTTAAAAAGGCCTTTTCCAGTCCTCACTTGAGGTTTCTCATCTCCTAAATAACCACCAACAGGGGATACTGCACAGAGGCCATAAATGATAGGAGAATTAATGTCTAGGGTAACTTCCCAAGGCAGAGGGAGGATAGACACTGCATGTAAAAATCTTACTTCATACAAGGGAGAGGATGCACGGGGGCAGACTCAGATTCAGATCCTGGCTCCCTCACTTATTTACTAACTGTAAGATCTGGGGCAAATTACACAGCCCTTGTAAGCCATTTTCTCATCTGTAATTGGGAATAATTACAGTACCAGTGCTAAATGTGAGGGGTACTTAGCACAGTGCCTGGCACAGAGAAAATATCAATAAATTTTACTTATTATCTCTATTTTTATTTTTACAGCAGGATCCCAACGTTTTAACAATTTTATATATATACCTTATATTCCCACCTAGACAGTAGACTCAGGGAGGGGCAGCGTGGCTTTGAAGGAAATGGCCCACTTTCACTTTAAAGTACTTTCAACGGTTTCTTTAGCAAGCACTGGTGACTAGGATTATACGGAAAGATTAAAAAAGAAGGGGGAGAGCGGTAGGAGCAAGGGCGGGGGACGAGCAGCAGAAAGACGCGTTAGAGAAGAACGAGGGGAGAGTCTAAAACGCAGGCGGAGGTCGGCCCCCCAGAAAGCTCCGGTCCTGGGCCTCGAGCGACCGGGCTACCGACTAGTGCGCTTGCTCCGTAGGGGGCAGCGGGGCTAGGAGACCCCGTCGGGGAAGACCAGCCAGTCACATGGTGCTCATGTGAGCCAGACTCCTGCTGGGGCGACGCTGGACCCCGAGGACCTATGTGACTTTAAAGGACTTTGGCGCAGGGTACCTCTGGTTGGGGAGGAGGCCCGGAAAGAGTTGGGAATGCGGGAGAAGGAGAGGAGAATGGCAGGGCGGTAGGGAGGGTGGGGGAGAGCACAGTGGGGGAGACCTGGAAGGCCGCCTCCAGAAGTTGAGAGAACGAACGCGTGCGGGGCTGGGGACGGTGCGGAGGCTTCGCAGAGACGGCGGCGGTGCCGGGGCCCGTGGGGAAGCGGCTCCCACGCGCTCCTTGCGAAGCGCCGCCCTGAGAAGCGCGGGAAAGACCGCGGCGCGCTCGCCGTCCGCTGCTGCCAGGACGTTTGCTCCTGTGAGGCAGGCGGAGCCATTCGCTCAGGGATCACAGCTGGGACGCGATGGGGCCAAAGTTCAAGCTTCGGGTCTGACTCCGCGATGTTTGGCTGTATCCTGTGAGGTGACGGGGCCGTCCGGGCTCCACACACGCACATGGAACGTTCTGGGAGAAAAGAGGAGGGAGGAGGAGACGCGGTAGCAGTGGGAGGAGAGGAGGGAAGGAGGGGCAACCGAGACGTGGAAGAGACGGGAGGAGTTTGAGAATGAGGAGGAGGTAAGAGACTCGTGAAGGATGGAAAGTGAAGAGAAAAGGAAGAGCTGAGGGGAGCAATAGGAGGAATCAGCTGAGGAGAAATTGGAGCCATGGCTGGACGTGAGGAATGCTGTTGAAAGAAGAGAACATACCAGAACGGAAGAAGCAATGGAATATTATTCAGCAATAAAAAGAAATGAAGTACTGATACATGCTGC
>NW_007727872.1:272678-305204 GCF_000696425.1 Galeopterus variegatus | reverse complement strand
TAAAAAAAAAAAAAAAAAGACAAAAAAAAAATTAAAAAAAAAAAAAAAAAATATAAAGAAAAAAAAAAACATGAAAAAAAAAAAAAAAAAAAAAAAAAAGTAACTACTGCATGATTTCATGTATGTAAAATTATATAAGTGCAAATTAATCTTTAGCGATAGAAAGATCAGAGGATTACAAAGGGGCACAAAGAAACTTTAGGGGTTAATGGAAATGCTTGTAATCTTGATTGTTGCGATGGTTTTGCAGGTGTAGACATATGTTAAAACTGATCACATTGCACACTTTAAATATGTCCAAGACAGTGCACCTCAAGTATATATCTATAAGGTTGAAAAAAGTACTAAAACTATTCTATCTCTAATCGTTTCCACAAATGCATTTACACTCTGCTATCATTGATATTGTAGGGCTTACTTAGCTGGACTTTGGTTCCAATTTTCATGCCATTGCTTCTGGGTTCTGCTGGGGTGAGAGGACATAGTTGTTACTGGCTCTTCTCACTAGAAACTCCAGGTAGTCAGGACTGTGATTCTAGAAATTCTTTTGTACCACTCACAGTTAGGCCTGATGTCAATGTGGTGCTAATAATGATCTGAAACAGCAGTTCTCAAACTTTTTGGACCCAGGGCCCTTTCACACTCTTCAAAAGTACTGAGGACCCCAGAGAGCTTTTATGTGGATAATGTCTATCAATATTTACCATGTTAGAAATTAAAACTGAGAACTTTTGAAGATAATTCATTTTCAAAAATAATAAACCCATTACAAATGACATAAATAACATTTTTTATTATACAGAGTGATATTTTCCAAAAAACTTGGTAAGAATAGAATTGTTTTGCATTTTGCAAATATATTTAATTTCTGACTTCAAAGAAGATGTGCTTCTCACATTTACTTCTTCATTCAATCTGTTACAATATCACATATTCTGTAGATTCTGGAACACTCCACCACATACTTGTTAGAGAATGAGAGTGAAAAGGGCAAATAACAGTATTATTTTGAAAATAGTTTTGACCTTGCAGACCCTTCAAAGGACCTTGGGGACCCACAGTGATCCCTAGACCATACTTTAAGAACTGCTGATCTAAAGTATTCAGAACTATAAACTATTTACTCCAGTTCTTATGTTACCACCCCCATTATTTTATTTCTCCTACCCAAAACATTGTGAAACCTTCAGAGACAGAGAAAGAAACTGGGACACAGAGAAGCATCAGATGGAAGGTTATACTAATAACTCCTTCAAAGTCCTTTCCACCTCTCTGAGTCTGTGGCATGGGGTATTTTTCTTTGAAACAAAATCAAGACAGCCAAAGTCTCAGCAGGACCTAGATGCACAGGATGGGGGGACTAAAGCACAACAATGGAAACATCACAGAGTTTTCTTGTGACCCCATTTGCAGAAAGAGGAACAGCTGCCTCCTCTCAGGACTTTGCTCTGGCTCACCCCATAGTGGGTGTCAAAGCAAGAAGAACCTGGGGCCCTAGAGAAATTTCAGACAGATCTGAGCTCTTACCTGTACCCTAAACAAGTGCCTACCAGGCTGAATCCAGTTCTGGTCCAAACTCTCAATCCAGATCAAGAAACTTAGTTCCCTGGCATGGGGCAGCAAACAAGGCATGAGTTTAGGAGTGAATAAATTGGGGTGTGAATATTGTTTCTCCTTCTTACAGACTGTGTAATCTTTGGTAAGTTACTGAACTTTTCTGAACCTCAGCTTCTCCATTTGTAAAAGGGAAATCATAATATCCTTCTGTTATTATGCACAGATTCAATGAGATAATAATATATATAAGAACCCAGTAGAGTGCCTGGCACATAAGAGACTGTCAGTCTTAGTGACTGTTACATTTCTATAGAAAAGCAAAGAACAAGGTAGAAATACTACAGCTTCCAGCATCGGACAGGCCTGGGTTTGAATCCTAATAACACTAGCTTTGAACAAATCACTGCACCCAGTTTGTAGACTCACTGTGACAGCTCATTGAAATCATGTCTATAAATTGCCTGGCATCTATACCTGTGCCCTACAGATGGTCATTGTTATTTTTAGCATCTGCATCTGGGGCTGCAGGATCACTAGTTCCCAGGGGAACCCCTCATCCCAGGGGCAGTCTCTTTGGGGTCTAGCCCTTGGTCCCTGGAGACAGGTTCGGATGTCTAGCTCTCAGTCAGGCCTTAAAAAGGCCTTTTCCAGTCCTCACTTGAGGTTTCTCATCTCCTAAATAACCACCAACAGGGGATACTGCACAGAGGCCATAAATGATAGGAGAATTAATGTCTAGGGTAACTTCCCAAGGCAGAGGGAGGATAGACACTGCATGTAAAAATCTTACTTCATACAAGGGAGAGGATGCACGGGGGCAGACTCAGATTCAGATCCTGGCTCCCTCACTTATTTACTAACTGTAAGATCTGGGGCAAATTACACAGCCCTTGTAAGCCATTTTCTCATCTGTAATTGGGAATAATTACAGTACCAGTGCTAAATGTGAGGGGTACTTAGCACAGTGCCTGGCACAGAGAAAATATCAATAAATTTTACTTATTATCTCTATTTTTATTTTTACAGCAGGATCCCAACGTTTTAACAATTTTATATATATACCTTATATTCCCACCTAGACAGTAGACTCAGGGAGGGGCAGCGTGGCTTTGAAGGAAATGGCCCACTTTCACTTTAAAGTACTTTCAACGGTTTCTTTAGCAAGCACTGGTGACTAGGATTATACGGAAAGATTAAAAAAGAAGGGGGAGAGCGGTAGGAGCAAGGGCGGGGGACGAGCAGCAGAAAGACGCGTTAGAGAAGAACGAGGGGAGAGTCTAAAACGCAGGCGGAGGTCGGCCCCCCAGAAAGCTCCGGTCCTGGGCCTCGAGCGACCGGGCTACCGACTAGTGCGCTTGCTCCGTAGGGGGCAGCGGGGCTAGGAGACCCCGTCGGGGAAGACCAGCCAGTCACATGGTGCTCATGTGAGCCAGACTCCTGCTGGGGCGACGCTGGACCCCGAGGACCTATGTGACTTTAAAGGACTTTGGCGCAGGGTACCTCTGGTTGGGGAGGAGGCCCGGAAAGAGTTGGGAATGCGGGAGAAGGAGAGGAGAATGGCAGGGCGGTAGGGAGGGTGGGGGAGAGCACAGTGGGGGAGACCTGGAAGGCCGCCTCCAGAAGTTGAGAGAACGAACGCGTGCGGGGCTGGGGACGGTGCGGAGGCTTCGCAGAGACGGCGGCGGTGCCGGGGCCCGTGGGGAAGCGGCTCCCACGCGCTCCTTGCGAAGCGCCGCCCTGAGAAGCGCGGGAAAGACCGCGGCGCGCTCGCCGTCCGCTGCTGCCAGGACGTTTGCTCCTGTGAGGCAGGCGGAGCCATTCGCTCAGGGATCACAGCTGGGACGCGATGGGGCCAAAGTTCAAGCTTCGGGTCTGACTCCGCGATGTTTGGCTGTATCCTGTGAGGTGACGGGGCCGTCCGGGCTCCACACACGCACATGGAACGTTCTGGGAGAAAAGAGGAGGGAGGAGGAGACGCGGTAGCAGTGGGAGGAGAGGAGGGAAGGAGGGGCAACCGAGACGTGGAAGAGACGGGAGGAGTTTGAGAATGAGGAGCAGGTAAGAGACTCGTGAAGGATGGAAAGTGAAGAGAAAAGGAAGAGCTGAGGGGAGCAATAGGAGGAATCAGCTGAGGAGAAATTGGAGCCATGGCTGGACGTGAGGTCAAGCCTGGGGAAGAGGGAGAAGGAAACGGGGGGGGGGGGGGGGGGGGGGTGTCTTGGAATAGTCAGAATCACCTGGAGCATAATCCCGGTGCCGAAGGAACAAAGGTTGGAGTTTAGTAGGTGTTTGTGGCTTGTTTTGGTTTTTGGGTTTTGGTTTTTGGTTTTTTTAGCGGGTGACGGTATGAGGATAGAACCTGTGACGTTAGGATTATAATGTGGTTTGTTTCTTTTCTTGCTGTGAAAGCGTGGGGATTATTATCCCTGGAACTGTCAACCAGTTATTCAGCTGGCAAGAGTGTCTGATGGAGGGAAGTTGGAACTGAGGTCAGACTCTTATAGCTTGTTCTGTGGGGGTCTAGGTTAGAGCTGAGGCTGGATCGCCATATGCAGATTATTGATGCACTGAATGGACTCACCCAGTACCTTACTATAGAGTCACAACAGTGTGATCTAAACTTCTTTTCCCTTGGACCATGTTGTGATTTGTGGGGGGTTTTGGTTAAGAAAAAGAAAAAAGATGTGTTGTGTTACTAATGTTATGATTTCACCAAGTCTTTATCTTTTTTTTCTCCAAAAGTATGAACAGATCGTGCGTTTGATCTTAGACATTGTGGACTAGAAAGGGCAGGTTGTTGTTTTCTTTCTTGGGTTTTTACTGGTGCACTGGGGTTCACTCTCTTGTAGGAATGCTGTTGAAAGAAGAGAACATACCAGAACGGAAGAAGCAATGGAATATTATTCAGCAATAAAAAGAAATGAAGTACTGATACATGCTGCAACATGGATGAACTTCAAAAACATTATGCTAAGTGAAAGGAGCCACTCACAAAAGACCACATATTATATGATTCCATTTATATGAAATGCTCAGAATAAGCAAATTCACAGAGACAGAAAATAGATTAATAGTTGCCTAGGGCTGCAGGAGATTGGGGGGTAGCTAAGGGCAACTGCTAAAAGGTACAGGGTTTCTTTTGGGGAGGATGAAAATATTCCAAAATTGATTGTGGTGATGGTCACACAACTAAAAACCATTGAATGGTACACTTTAAATGGGTGAATTGTATGGAATGTGAATTATGTCTGAATATAAAGCTGTTACTAGCACTGGCTAAATTGGTTAGCGCGTGGCATTGGTAACATCAAGGTGAAGGGTTTGGATCTCCATACCGGCCAGCCAACAACAACAACAAAAATACAAACAAATAAAGCTGTTATGAAAGGAAGGAAAGAAGATGGAAAGAAAGAATATTTAGGGGATATAGAAATGGGTCCGTCTGGCTGGCATTTAACAAAGCAGTTAGGAATGAAGCTGAGGCTGAATAACCAAAGGCCGAGAATTTAACTTCAAAAACTATGGACTTGGTCTTAAAGCTCTGAGCTATGAAATAATAATAGCCACTAGCTATATGTGGCTATTGAGCACTTAAAATGTGGCTAGTCCAAATTGAGGTGAGCTGTAGATATAAAATATACACCAGATTATGAAGACAGTGAAAAAAAGAATGTAAAGTATCTCAACAATTTTTGTATTGACTTCATGTTGAAATGATATTTTGGATATAATGGGTTAAATAAACTATATTAATAGTCTTATTTTTTAAAATCGTGTTTATTTCACTTTTTAACGTGGCTGCTAGAAAATTTTGAATTACGTATGTGGCTCACATTATACTTCTGTTGGATAGTGCCATTATGGATAGTGGGAAGCTATCGAAATTTCTTGAGTCAGAACAGCAGTTGGTAAATCTTTTCTATGAAGGGCCAGATGATAAATATCTTTTTACAGTCTTTGTTGCAACTACTGAACTATGCTGTTTTAATGAAAAAGCAGCTATAGACAATAATGTAAACAATGAACACAGCTGAATTCCAATGCAACTTTATTTATGGACACTGAAATTTGATTCTCATAATTTTCATATCAGGAAATATAATTCTTTTTTTGATTTGCTTCTGATCACTTAAAAATGTAAGAGCCATTCATAGCTTGTGAGCCATACAAAAACAGACAGAAAGTAGGATCTGGGCCTCTGGCCATTGTTTGCCAGCCCCCAAGTTAGAGAGTTAAACTAGTCTCTGAAAATCTCTTTCAACCACCAATACCATTGGTGCTCTCCCCACACACAAACACATAGTGCTTGGAAAATTCCTTCTCCTTTGCAAACAGCATGGATTCACATAACATTTGTTCTGAAGGGGACAGTAGGGATCAGGTATTCCTACCTTCTCATATTATATTTGAGGAAACTGAGTCTGAGAGAGGTAAACTCACATAAACAAGGTCACATGTGTGAAGAAGATCCAAATAATGGGAGTAATTTCAAGACTATCAGGCAGCACCTGGCAAAAAAGGAAGGATCTGAGGTTAAACTGAGTACCTAGGCCCACTGAAGGGCTCTAAATTCTAGCTCATCCATGCATTAATTCTTTTATTCATCCCTTTTTTTTTTTTTTTTTTTTTTGCAGCTGGCCAGTGTAGGGATCCAAACCCTTGACCTTGGTGTTGTCGTCACCATGCTCTCCCAAGTCAGCTAACCACCCAGCCCCCTATCACTTATTTCTTGATACTGCCTAGGTGCCAGGCCGTATGGAAGGCTCTGAAGAATTTTTTTTTTTTTTTTTTTTTTTTGCAGCTGGCCAGTATAGGGATCCAAACCCTTGACCTTGGTGTTGTCGTCACCATGCTCTCCCAAGTCAGCTAACCACCCAGCCCCCTATCACTTATTTCTTGATACTGCCTAGGTGCCAGGCCGTATGGAAGGCTCTGAAGAACCAGACATTAACTAGATTTGGTCATTGACCTTGAAGAGCTCATAGTGTAGAAAAAAGATATTTTGAAACAGATATCATTGACCTTGAAGTACTCATAGTATAGCTAAAATATATTTTAAAACAGAAGCAGGGAGACACACATATCTGGAAAGGGTAAAGGAAAGGATCTCTGAGGAGATGTGGCCCAAGCTATGATCAGAAAGACAGGTAGGAATTAACCAAGTGAAGGAGAAGGTGGGAAGAGTGTTCTGGGCAGAAGGAACAGTATATGCAAAGACCTGGAACTGAGAGTAACTGAAATGCTCAGGTATCTACAAATAGATCATGTTAGTGGTAAATTAAGTTGGAGACCAAAGTGGTAGAGGTGAGCCTGGAGAGTCAGCAGGACGCAGAACATGAAGATCTCTGTTTGAAGTTAAGAAACTTGGTCTCAATCACATTAGGTGGTGAAGAAACACAGAGAAGTTTTAAACAGTGAAGTAACACAGTCAGATTGAGTTTTAGAAAAATCACATTGGCAACTTGCCAGGCAGAGTGGGGGGTGGGGGGGAGAGAGATTCTATGGGGAGGGGACAGCCTGTGCAAAGGCCTGGAAGAATGCAAGGACCAGTGACAGCAAGTGATCTGGTGTGACTCAAGCATGCAATGCTCGATGACGAGGAGCAAGAGGGAAGCCTGGGAAGGACATTTGTACAGATGGTGGAGGGGCTTAAGTTCCAGGCGGAGGAGTTTGGATTTGATTCTTCAGGTACCAGACAGAGGCAAGAACCTCTTGGGAGTAAGTGTGAAAGTAGAACTCAGACCTAAGGTCAAGTTTTCCTAGCTCTGCCACTTATTAGTTAAGCCTCATTTCCTCAGAGGTACAATGGAGATAGCAGACATGTGGATTAAGTGAAATAATGTATTAAAAGTGCTTATCACTTTTAAGAGCCTAACACACAATAAGCACTCAAAATGTTAGCTCTGAAACCTACATGGGACACATCACATCAAAGGACTCTCAGCTCCTATATGAAGATCATGGGACATTCTGCTAGAGGAAAAGAGCCTGGGGGTGGGATGCCCCTGACCTCTTATTTTTGAACTCTGGCTGCTTCCATTATTTACGTAGAAAAATAATTGTGAGATAACAACCACCCTCACTTGGGGGTAGTTCTCTTTGAAAAGCTTGAGGAACTCACAAACCATGCCTCTGGTATTATACTTTTTCCAAAGCAGAGCACAGAAAGACAGCAGCTCAATTTGAGGGTGGGGGACATTCTCTCCAGGACCTGGGGCCACCCTTTGGATTCTTATACCCTGAGTTTCTGTTCATTTCGTATTTACTTTTAAATACTCTGTATGTGCAGAACAGTTTATATATCATACAGGAGTAAGGAAAAATATTTTATGTTTGTGTTTATAAACACACAAAATAGTTTTTAAGAACTTGGTGACTGGTCTTCTCCAGGGTAGGTTGGGGGGAGACTACCTTCTATTCTGTTGTATCTTTTAAAGTACCATGTATATTATCTATTTAAACAAATAAATTTTACAAATACAAAAGGAATTTTGCTTCTCTCTAACAGAAGTATACCAGATCCACTGTTGGTGTACTCTCCAGTTTTACTTTCCAGCCACTTGTTCTTTAGTCCAAAGCCAGAGCAGTGAATGAGAAGGTGATGGTCTTGTTTTCTATCCCCCACTGAAGCACTTAGAACCTTTCTGTGACCCAAGACTCCCAGCTGGAGAACGAGGAGAGTGGCACTTGCCACATTCCCCACAGGGGCAGCATTGAGAACTGGCTATCTATCTATGGGTAAAGGATTTCAGGATCTGGGAATGAAAGAGAATATATTAACACAAAATACTACTGCTTTTTAACCACATAATTCTAAAGAAATCTAATATAAAGGCTTCAGATCCATTTACAGTTGCTGTTCTAAAGGCGAATGTTAATTAGTGACATTGACAATTGTCATTTTCTTTGTGAACCTATTGGATGACTGGGAGTACAGGAGGCTCATCTTGCTATATGAGCCTCCTGTCTTTGAACAACAAAGTCTCAGTCTGACCTACCTGAAACAGACAGGAGACCTGCCCACTTCAATTACAGGTCTCAGCTGAGAATCAGGGTTTAGTGTCCACATTGTCTGGCCAGCTTTTTCCTAACTGGGTCCAGTGACTGTGTCATCTTTTAGTGAGGTTCTGCCTTCCTCTTCTCTCCAGGGTCTTCATCCAGAGTGGGATGCACAGAAGGCATTTAATAAATGATGTCTGAATGGCTGGCTGGCTGGCTGGCTGGCTTCAGGAGTGCCCTCACTTTATATATAGGGAAACAGAGGCACACAGAAGTGCAGTGCCTTGCATGAGTTCCATTGTATAAGGAATCCCTGGTTCAGGCAAGAGTCCCATTTCAACCCCTAAAGCTCATCTCTTCTCTGAAAAGAGAATGCTTAAGGAGCTCCTGTATTTCCATCTTCAAAGTCAGAGAAATAGAAGATGCAAGACCTGAATCTAGACAACCCAAGTGGATGACTAAGCTACTGTCACTCTCCAGGCCTCAGTATCCCCATCCATAAAAGAATGGTTTGGGTAGGGTGCTCTCTCAGGTCCCTTTGTGTTCCCTCTGCTCTGTGTACACAGCCCTACACCCACCAGCCAACGTAGGCCATCTCTTCCTCCAAGTTGTATTTCTTTAATTCCTTGAGTTTCTCATGACTTTCAAGGGGGCGCTGTGAAACTGGTTACCGGGCAGCCAGCAGGCTCTTCCTTCCTTGGAGCTGCCTGGCTGCTCGGTCTCCCCACTGGTAACCAAGCCCTTGTCTGCCTTTCCAGCAACCCAGCCCTTTTCTTATTGTTGCTGTCTGTTTCCATTTGCTCCTTTTATTCTCCAGGTTTTCCTTGACTCTGATGTTTTTTCCCCTGCTGCACAACAAGCCCTTCTGATCTCTGTGAAAGGCAAACCCGTGTCATTCTTCCAAATCATCATTGTATGACATGTTTTTATATCAGCCAGACAAAGGAGCTATTTGATCAGGGGGTATGGTGTGTGATTGTAAGAAATTCAGCTAGTCGGTGGCAACCATTGTTCCCCAAGCGGCTCCCTGACCCCATTCTGTTCCTGGAAAAACTTCCTGAGAGTGGCCTCTATTCATGGAGTAACACCAGTCCCCAGCCGCGCTCCAGGAGCATGCTCAATTCCTAGTGGTGTCACCGATAGCTGCCCGCAGCCACCCTTTAACTCTTTCATCAGCATTAGGTTTCCAACCCCACAGCTGTTATCACGGCGGTGAGCTCAGGGGGTTAGAGATATAGGCATGCTCTCTGCTCTCCCTCTTATCTTGGAGAAATTCAACCTTCCTTTGAAATGGTCATTTGGAAATTACCCGTCTGCTGCTTTCAGCGCAGCAGGCCTGGCTAGCATGCCCTGCCCTCCTCGGTTTTCCCCTGAGGACAGCCTCTCCAGTTCTGCCAACTCACGGGCCCTTGCTCAGTGGCCTCCCTCCTGGTATGCAGTCTAATGGCACCTCAAAATTGTTTCTGATTGCCTGAGGTAGAGGTATGGGGCCGCTCACGCTGGCCCCAGAGTCTTTGGCATATTGTTCTAATCATCCCCTGAAGATGAGGAAATACTTCCACTAACCAATATTACTTGCTGAGCCTTCCCTTCCCTTCCTTGCAGCACACGTATGTGTAAGGGCCTGTGTTAGGTATCATAGGAGAGACAGAACTGTATAAAAATTGGCCCTTGGCCCTGGGAACTCAAGACAATTGGAAGAAGTGAGACAAATAGGGGAAATGAGACAAGTAGACATGGATCTGTAGAAACATCCATAACATTTTCTCATCGTTAACCTCATGCCACTAAAATAGTGTGAGGTATGCCCAAACATTTCTGGCCTAACTGCTTAGCACACAAACTACCCAATTGACGGAAGTGCTCAAAACCACACACAGTAGTGAGCCATATACCTTTCAAAAGATTCAGTCTTCCCTAAGTGTGCAGATCTTAGCATTACATATCATAGAACAATCCAGAGAATACCAGGAGGTTCTTTGAAGTCTCTTAAAACCTAATAGCTAGGGGATTTTCCTCATTATCACTGAGCTCATTTTACAGAGAATAGAAAAAATGGAGGAACCCTTTAATTTCACTCAAAGCCAGTAGATGAGCAAAGGCTCAAATCTAGAGTTCATTTTTTCCCTGGTTCACTTTTTTAATTCATTAAGTGCTGCTTTTCTTCAAAAAACTCACAATAGATTAGACTGTTGCCATTTGTCTATAACTATTATAGGGAAGTCAAGACCTCAAAGCCAATAAAAATGCCAACTCAAGAGTCTAGAATCCTGAGTGAGGCTCCTTCTCTGCCTTATCCCCTCACCAGTGGTTCTGTGTCTTGAGTCAACAGAACGGCCTCAACAGTAAGAGAATCTCAGCTTGGCTTCTCCATCTCGATTCCTTTGTCACCTACAGCCATACCACCCTGAACACACCTGATCTGGTCAGTTCCTCTTTGGCCACAGGGGAACACCCACAATGCAATCACTAAAATATTAAGGGCTATATAGAGAGTGACTGAAAAATGTATTGTCCAAAGTACTGATTCATACTACAACATGGGTGAACCTTGAAAATATTATGCTGAGTGAAAGAAGCCTGACACAAAGGGCCACATATTGTATGATCCCATTTATACGTCTACAATAGGTAAATCCTTAGTGACAGAAAGTAGATTAGTAGTTTCCAAGGGCTAGAGAGAGGCAGGGAAAGGGTAGTGACTGCTAATGGGTACAGGGTTTCTTTTTAGGGTGATTAAAATGTTTTGGAATTAGATAATAGTGACAGTTGGGCAACTTTGTCAGTATACTAAAAAGCACTGAATTGTCCACTTTATTATTTATTATTTATTTATTTATTTAATTTATTTTTTGGCACCTGGCTGGTATGGGGATCCTAATCCCTGACCTTGGTGTTAGGAATTTAAAAATTTTTTTTCGTGTGTGTGTGTTGTCCACTTTAAAGGGGTAAATTTTTGTGGTATATGAATTCTATTTCGACAATAAAAAATAGAAAAGATGGAGGAAAAAAATACCACCTAAAAAAGAAGGTTTGTCCTTCAAACCAGACCAGGATACTTTTGAGGTATTAACAATTACCCTAGGAATTCTATTTCGACAATAAAAAATAGAAAAGATGGAGGAAAAAAATACCACCTAAAAAAGAAAGTTTGTCCTTCAAACCAGACCAGGATACTTTTGAGGTATTAACAATTACCCTAGGAAAATGTATATAAACCAGGACATGTGATCATTTTAGACTATGAATCTGAGCACTTTGTGCCACCTGCCTTTACATCTTCTTCAAGGAGCCTAAGAATGGTGTAGAGTCTACCCAGTCAAGGATTCTGTGCCCACCAGTGGCCCCAGGGACGATGTGAATTGGTATTCTCAGTTTTTCTTGGCTCTTCTGCTCCTAAATTCCCCAAGCCATTTGGAATTCTACTCTTATACGTACCTCCTCTTTTGTCATAAACTTTAAAGATTTACCCTACTCTCACTTTGGATCTCTGCCTAATCACCTGAGTTTTATTCATCCATCCATTCATTCATTTATCAGGCAATTATGTGGTCCTTACTGTGCCAGGCAGTCAGTCAGTATAGTGGCTGAGAAACATAGATGAAGAAGTCAGGTTTCCTTCCCTCAAGAAGTTCACTTTCTACTAAGAAGACCAGCTTTTTTTTTTTTTTTTTTTTTTTAAAGATGACCAGTAAGGGGATCTTAACCCATGACTTGGTGTTATCAGCACCACACTCTCCCAAGTGAGCCATGGGCTGGCCATAAAAGGCCAGCATTTAAGTATAAGGCAGCGAAGCCATTTCTGAGCTATAAGTATGTATTGGGTACAGGAAGACCCAAAGAAAGGTGAGGTTAGCTATTCCTGAAGGTGAGAGTTTCTAGATGCCCACCTCTTGATGTTCCAGAGGGACTGTGGCAGGGCTTACTTTTGGCATCCCACATGAAGAAAGGAGAGTGCTTTCTTTGTCTTTGGTTTCCTCTTGTATGCCCTTGGTGTTTGCTCTCAAGTGGCCTTTCACCCCAGGCAGCACATTGGGACACTACCACTGGCAGCTCTGGAGACTCTTTCCTGGGAGTGACCTATACTCCAGCTCAGACTCCCATCCTCTAGATGTCGTCTGGACCTTTCCTTTGTAAGTGCATTGTTCTTGCCCATTTTTCTGCCCACTTACAAAGGCTTATAAGGTTAAGCCCCTTGCCTGAGGTCACATAGCTGGTTAGTAACAAAAGCCAGGCTAGAACCCAGGTTCAATCCTCAAAGTGAAGTCTTTCTGAGCTTCCAAAGAGAGATTTTATTTTCCTAAGAAAGTGCCTATAAACTGAAGAGGGAAATCCCAGCCAATCCCAGGTCAGTTTTTTTGTTTTGTTTTCCAGGTTTTTTTGCGTTAGCCCTCAGCCTAGGCCATTCCAGGGGGTGGCAGAGGTAGTAATAAGTAAATGGTTAGTGAACCCCCACCCAAGAGCACATGTCAGGGTCTCAGTACAAACATCAGGCTGGAGCTTGTGATCGCTCCCAGCCTGCCTGTGTAGCCCCAGTCCCTATGCCATACAGTTCAGAACCCATGTGTCAATGGTGTTTCTAAGACTAAGCACAAGGAGCAAGGGGATTTGGTTCTCCCATGATATAGAAGAAAAAGTTCAGGCTGGCCAGTTAGCTCGCTAGGGAGAGCATGGTGCTGGTGACACCAAGGTCAAGGACTTGGATCCCCTTACAGGCCAGTCACCAAATAGAAAAAAAGAAAAAACATTAAAATAGAAAAAAAGAAGAAAAAGTTCACACATCAAGGAATCAGAAGCAGAAAAGCTTAGTGGTTATGAGCTTGAGTTTGAAAGGCCAACAGATCTGGATTTAAATCCTTGCTGAAAGTCTGGCCGGTTATCTCAGTTGATTAGAGAGCATGGTGTTACCACACCAAGGTCAAGGGTTTAGGTCCCCATACTGGCCAGCCACCTAAAATAAATAAATAAATATATGAATCCTAGCTGTTTAACTTTGGAAGGGAGAAATTCCTTCACTTTTCTGAACGTCAGTTTTCCCAATTGTAAAATGGGGATAACAACTTATTTAGGGGATAAAATCTTCATGAGGATAATAACTACCTCATACTACTATTAGGAGGATGAAACGAGATGAGATATATCAAGGGCTTAGCACAATCCCTGGTAGAAACTAAGCACTTAATAAATGGTAGCTATTATGGTACTTTTTTTCTAAAACTACCTCTAATCTTTGAAGGATCCAAAACTATGGCGATTGTTGGCCAACTCTCCCCAAGTCATGTTTGTGGCCCTCTTATTCACCCTGTGAAGGCAAGACCAAGCACTGAGGATCCAGATCGGACATCATTCATTCATTCATCAAAATTTATGAAGCACCTACCATATTCCAAGACTACTTGAAGAATTATAGGTATAAATTAGGAGTTACAACTCAATGTTATAAATGGAATAACATCTGAGACCACAGAGGATGCCTGGGAGACATAATGGAGAGGAAACAATTTTAGGTCTTGAAAGGTAGGCAGGAGTTTACCTGGGCAGAGGGAACATGATGTGAAAAGACAAATGCAGGGGAGTATTTGAGAAATGGTAAAAAAAAAAAAAGTGTATTACTAGAATCTTTCACAAAGTGTAAGAAAATAAATCTGAAAAGTTGTGATCAGATTATGAAGGGCCCCATATGCCCCACTGAGGAATTTGAATTTTATCCGGTGGGCAAAGGCAAATGTGGAGATTTTTGAGCCTGCAGGTGACTTGATATGCTCTTTGGCTTTGTATAGAAATGTTTGTTCTGGCTGCTTTGTTGTTGAGTGATTGCACTGTGAGTCCCAACCTTTTGGGCCAGGGAAGGGAGTCCTGACCCACCAGAAAGGCAGAACAGTGTTGCTGCTGCTCTGGTTCCCGACAGAAAAATTGGTTTTTTCTCCACTTCTTGCATGTGCTTTTAGTTCATCCAAACTTCACAAAGGTTCTGGGGGACTTTCAAAGACTTCAGAATTTTTGCTTTAACAAAACAGAGCTGAGGTGACATCCTCTCAAAGTTCTTATTGTCGGTGATACTAAAATCTAGTATTGATCTTGGAGTCAAGAAACCTGAATTCTACCTCTAACTCCTGATTCATCAGCTGTATGACCTTGAGCAAGTAAGTCTATTCCACAGTACTTCTTCCTTCAACCAGGTGGAACTCTCCCCTCCCAGAAATTCCATAGTACCTAGGTACCTGTCTTAGGTCAATCTTCCCACTACATTCTGCTTTGCATAATTAGTTATTAGTGTGCTTGCCGAGCAGAAAGAGACTGGGGTCAACAGATCTGACTTCAAATCCTGGCTCAGTCACTTACCAGCTGCATGGCTTTAAGAAATTATTTAACCCTGCTGAACTCTAACTTCCTCCTCTGTAAATTTGGAATATTGATACCTAACACATTGGGTCATTAGAAGGTCAATAAAAAGAACATCAAAATAAAGTATGTATACACAGTTCCTGAAATCTAAGGTATTAACTAAAGAATGTTCTTGTGAACATACTACACACACACACACACACACACACACACACACACACACACACACACACACACACACACACACACAGTAGTCTTGGTACCAAAGCACTTAGCTTAAAACATGTATGTAGTATGGACTCAATATCAATATTGTTATTGCACTTAGGCCTTGATTTTCTTATCTTTAAAGAGTTATGAGTCTGGCTGCTTAGCTCAGTTGGTTAGAGTGCAGTGTTGCACACCCTCAGATCCCCATACCAGCTAGCTGGCTAAAAAAAAAGGGAAGGGGGAGTAATGATACTATCTGACTCACCTACTGTACTGCATAGTTGGAATAAAATGAAAAATACACCCATTTGCAATTGCCTATTTGCTGTTCAACTATCATTTGTATATGTCGTTTCTCTTACTAGATTTCAGGCTCCCTGGGAACAGGAACAGTCAGTGTGTCCCCGTGGTGAGAAATGGAGTGGAGCCTAGAGCTTGGTGTATGTCCATGGAAAGAATCATTTATAAGCCCACATTCCACATAAAACCAGTCCCCAAGCTGTGAGCTACCCTTCTGCCCAGCCCACTACCTCCTCTCAGTCACTCCCTTTTACTGACTGCACAGGCCCAAGCATAGTCATCCCAAAAGTTTACTTCAAGTTTGTCTTGAGCTTCTTAGCCCAAACCCCAGTCAGTAACGGCAGCCACAAGCCTGGCCTTGGTGTGCTCAGATGTTGAGGCAGTGAGCAGGCACCAGCAGGGTCTCTCTCTCTCTGCAGGGAAGAGCCATCCCAGAGGATGGTCATTCTGGGAAACCTGAGCTTGGGAAGCTGCAGGTGAAAGGCTAGTCAGAGAGCCTACTGCATCAGTATAAGCTCCTGGCCTTAAGCACCAGCAAAATTACTCTGTGTCATAGTCCAAAGCTGCCTGCCCACTCGGCAGTAGCACAGAGATCCCCACACCTAGACAACAACCCAGTCCCTGGGGTCTATTCTAACCACCTCTCCTTTGCCTCTATCCTCAGTCAGCTTAATTTCAAGAATCCTGCAAGATGGATTTTGATTTGTGGTTGGCTTTCAGAGCCATGCCAGGGCAATCTCATAGCTCAGCTAAACATGTTACTTCTGTGGCAAGATTTGGTGGCTCAGCCACTGGAGGGCTTGAAGCTGCCTGAGCGGAAGGCTGCTTGTTGGCTCCCAGAATCCCTCAAGGGACTTAGCCCTTCTGAGGCTCCTTCTACCTACACCTGCATCCTTCAAGGCATCAGGGAGGGGGTTGAGCTTGGGATAAGCCACTCAGCCTGTTGAGGGCTCCTTCCTCAGTTCTTTGGGCTGCCTAGGAAAAGGGGAAAAGGAATTCTTCATACAACAGTAACAGTATTTATTGAGCACTGACTCTGTGCCTGGCACTGTTCTAAATACTTTATATGTGGTCTCTTTTTGGACCTCCACTTATAAGTGGGCACTATTACAAATCCCATTTTACACTTGAGGAGACCGAGCCCCAGAAAAGTGAAGTAACTTTCACAAGGTCACAAGGATCCAACCTATGCTCACTCCTAGTGTTTCCTTTGTCTCACGCCATGGCTTGAAGGAGAAGAAGGAATGTATTTTGAAATCAGCTGGGGGCTCTTGGGCTCCAGTGGGGGATTTCAAGCCCACAGAAGGCAGCCTGGCAGAAGGTGTGTTAGTGCTTTAGAGTCCAAAGGCCTTGGGTTCAGATCCCAGGGCACCCACTACCTAGCTCTAGCACCTCAGACAAATTACTTAACTCCTCTTAGCCTTAGTTTCCCCATCAGTAAAATGGGACTAGTAGTTCTGACCTTGCAGGGCTATTTGAGATCAGAAATAACCTGGGCAGCACGCCTGGCACTGGTGGGTGCTCAATAAGTGGTAACTATGACTATTACTCTTCCCTCCCCTGCCTTGGCTGTGTGGGTGCAGGCCCCCATCGCTGCTGGCAGACCCATCACTGACCGTTCCAGCAGCCCACTGGAGTAAGTGGAAGCAGCTGGGAGGGGGTAGGGAGAGGGGGAAGGGAGGGGACAGCTTGAGTGACTGCAGGCCGGCCCTGAGGGCCTCACGGGAGATATTGGCAATAGCCACAGGTGCACCAATTACTCTTCCCTTGAAGGAAGCCTGGGGCGCACTTCCCCCTTGGTTTCCCACTCCGATCAGCCCTGACCTTTGGTTCTGCAGAAGGCAGTGGCAGCTCTGCAGCACCAGTCGCTGGCTGGTCGTTTGTCTTCAGGTTTCATAGCCTCCCTGAGGCTCCCAGTGCTTTGCAAGTTTCCCCCTCTCTTTCCCAGCCACTTCCCAGTTAGCCTGGGAGCCTCTTAGTGGCAGCTCAGGTTTCATTCCTGGGAGCTTAGTTCCAAATGGAAATTTCTGGTTAGGATAATCCCTGGATGTGAGTGGTCAGGGCAGGAAGAGACAGGAGCCTCTGTGGGAGGCTGTAGGAACAGCCCCACTTGTCCAGGTGCTCTGAGGGGGTAGCAGGTCTCAGCTTCTTGTCCTAGAAGCACCTTCCCATGGGGCCTGAGCGGGGGGCCTGGACGGCAGGCCTGGGCCCCACCCAACTCTTCCTCTTTGGAGGATCCTTGCCATCATCTTCTCCTGGATGCCCAAGAGAACCCTGAGGGGCTCGGACCCTCCGTCTCCTTTACCACCTGCCACAGTTGAGATGTCAGGCACGACAGAAGAAACTGAATGGGCCTCAACCCCAGAGCCAAGCAAAGCAAATACTGCTTTCAACTATTTTACAAAATAGGCTTCCATACAGATTTTCCTTCTGTTACTGAAATAAATAAATAAATAAATAAACAATCTAGTTCAAACCCTTCACTTTGTGAATAAGGAAATTAAGTTCAGAAAAAATGAATTAATTTCCCTGAGGATCCTACAGCTCCTCATTCTCAACTCTTATCTTCCCTGTGATCCCTTTTATGATTCAGGCAAGTGGAGTACCTGGTGCTAACCCGCTTATGGCCTGCTCCGTACTGTGTGGCCACTCTATGTTTACTAGTCTGCAAACCCCAGTACATGGAGGCAGCCCGAAGGCAGGGGCCTTGCCATGTCTACCCCATTATCTCCAGCAGTTCAGTACTCAGCATGTCATTGAACTGGGACTGAGCAGAGCTGAAGTCCAGCAGAACCAGCTCAGGAGCCTTTCTTCCACCAGATTTCCACTGTCTCAGCACCAGCCACGGCCTGCGCTCCGAGCAGTCCTGCCCTCATCCCCTAAACTCTTTCCTCACACAGCCCTGCTCTTGCTGTCTCTGCTGTTGCCACACCCCATTGGGACTGCCTGTCTAGCTGTGGCCATCTGCTGAATGGGACGCTTCAGGAGTTGGGGTCTATCCAACCTGCTTCCCAACACTTTAATGCCTGGCACGTAGAAAGTGCTCAATAAATTAGTCATGAATCAATGCAAGGCACTGGGGAAAGGCAAAGGTGGGCGTTTGGCTAGGAGGAAAGATAAGAAGCCCTAAGTGCTGTTGATTCTCCATGTTCTCTGGCCTCCTCTCCCCTTCTGCTCTTTCCAACTCCAGGCAACACGGACTTGACCTTTTCCCCAGCTTGCATGGGCTTCTTTGGGGGTTAGAAGGAGGGGAGGCAAGGCCAGGTCAGAGCAGCAAGGTGGTAGGAACTTGCACACTGGCCCCCAAGACTAACAGGGGACCACCTCCCTTGCAGGTCACCACTTCATCTGCCCCTCTCAGCTCTCCCAGGTCATCAGGGCCCCAGGCCTTCGGCGGCCACCCTGTTTGAATAAGTGGAAGGGAGAGGGAGAGGCCAGGCTCTGTGTGCCTGAAGGACCTTGCCCTTCACCTCGCCCGGCTAGTGCTGTTTCCCCGGGAAAGCAGCCTGCCTTGGAAAGGAGGAACTCTGCCTTCCTCAGAGTTCTTCATTGTGCCTTTTGGATGACATCACTTGCACACCCAGGCTAGCGGAGACTTAGCTCAGGTGGCCCAGCCCCTCGCCCCCATTTGTTAGGAACCATCGTTAATGCGCTCTGCTGGAAGCTTTACATACTCAGGTAAACACTATTCCTGACCGCTCTGTAAGGGGCAGTGTGTTCCACATGAGGAAATTGGGGCTTAGAGAGGTGAAATGACTTGCCCAGGCTATGTAGCTAGGAAGTGACCAATCCACGATTCAAGCTTAGTTCTGTCTGATTCCGAGGCCCTTGCTCCCAATGCTCACACCAGAGCACTACCGATTTCTGGCTGCTCCTGAACTTTGCTGAGGCCTGCGGGGGAGAGTGAGAATATGAAAGATCCCCTTTCCTTTCCCTCCTTCTACCCCCCCAACTGATTTGATGAAAGTGCCCCAGATGGGGGCCTGCTTTCTGGGACAGGGGTCCTGCAGAGGGCCTGCCAGCAATACCAGATCCTCCCATCCCTCGCACACCTGTGCACACTGCCATTTTACCAGCTTCCCAGGTCAAAACAGTTTCAGGCACTGCGTGCTTAGGCTCTGACCCCTCTCGCTCTCAGCACAAACCTCTGGCTTCAGCCTTTTGTTCACTTGGCTCACCTTGTCTTCCAGCTTCTATTCAGAGCCCCAGCTACCAATCATGCCTCCCTTAAGAGTACACCTAGAAGCCACTCTCCCTCCCTGGACTGCTAGCATCCCTTCTCAGGAACCTCCTCTGCTCCTCTGCTTAGGACACATCCCACCCCCACCCCCCAAGGGAAGATCAGGCCTGACTTAAGGGAAGTGGCTGGAATTTGAGACCAAGGCAGAGAAGTCAGCCCAAACCTTCAGAAGCCTAAGACCCAGCATCCTACTGACCCGGCCTATTCTATCAGAACCGAGATCAGGCAGATCCTACATGGTGTATTACCCATGATGAATGTTTTATGAGTTTGCTCATCATTACTGAGGGCCAGTGCAGGAGGGGAGGGGGAAGGGGTAGAAAAAGCCCAGGGAGAGACTGGGCAGGGAGATGAGTTGGAAGAACTGACGGGCGCTTCAGGCAGTGGGCCTGGGTCTCAGGCCTGCAGCTCTGGCTATGGCCGCTTGCAGGCCTGCTGTTCTACCACTCCCGGCCCCTGGCATTTCTGGTCCTCTGGGCTCAAGGGAGTGGGAGGCTGCAAACCAAGCAGAGCTCTATTCAGGCTTCTCCTTCTCCCTCAAAGCAGTACCCAGGCCTGGCCCCTTCCTGAGCACCTCCAGCCGGGCCCTAAGCTAGAGACCATCTGACCATTGCTGACGGAGGTCCTGGCCATAATCCCTAAATGCCAAAGCTAGGGACCCTGCTCAGCATGAGATGATGCCTTGACTCCCCCAATCCCCACCTGCCCTTCCCACCATGCCATATACAGCCAACAAGAAACACATCTCCCCACCCTGTCCCAGGGGCTCCAGCTTCTTTCAGAGTGGCTGAGAGAGGGGCCGAGGGGGGGAGCTGGACCGCAGGATGGAGCCAGAGCCTTGCTCAGCATCTGCCAGCCAGTAGGAGGGACTGCATGAGGGTTCAGCTCTGGGGCCTGCCCAGATGGACAGCTACTTCTTGAGGGTCAGCAAGAGTTCCAGATGGGGAAGGGGCAACCAAAGGGACCTATTGGCACAAACCCTCCACAGTAACATGGGACTTGGGGATCCCCCTGGAGTTGCTGCCAGCTCCCCATCTGTCTTGCTACCACTTACTCCTCCTCTCTCCTCTGTTCTCTCTGGCTCTTAATTCCCCTTTACTCTCTCCTTTGAAGTCCCTTGGTTGCTATGGAAACCCAGTGGCTGTGAAGGAAACAGAATTTTGGGAGGTTCAGGGATGTCCATCCCTACAGGCCCTGATAGATGTGCATTTGTCCAGGTTTTGGAAGCATTTATTGCAGCCTGAGAAAATAGGGGTGTGCCTGTGCCAGACAGCTTTGGGCCTTTTTTAGTAAGACAATGCATGTCTGGCTGGGCTAAGAGAGGTCACCCATCCCAGGACTATCCACACATGTCTTCCTGACCCTTAGGCATTTTCAAATGCCTGACCCAAGTCCTGGATACCCCCAACCCACCTTCTCCACTCAACAGCCTCAGAATCTACTTGTTTTATCTGTTGACTGCTTCCACAAATGTCTACTGAACACCTATGACGTGCCAGGCACTGTTCTGGGCACTAGATATTCATCAATGAGCAAGTCAAAGTTCTTACTCTCTTGGAAGATAGAAGTAGACAGACCATAGCAAATAAATAAATAAATAACAAAATAATATCATTTTCGGGCCGGCCCGGTGGCGCACTGGATAGTGCGCCGCTTGGGAAGCGCGGCGGCGCTCCCGCCCGAGGGTTCGGATCCCACATACGGACCGGTTCCCGCTCACTGGCTGAGCGAGGCGCGGGAGCAACGCCGAGGGTTGCGATCCCGTTGCCGGACACGGAAAAAGACAAAAGACAAAAAAAAAAAATAATAATAATATCATTTTCCTTTTTAAAAATTTTTTGGTGACTGGCCAGTACAGGGATCAAACCTGGACCTTGGTGTTATCAGCATCAAACTCTAACCAACTGAGCTAACCAGCCAGGCCCTACAAGATAATATCAGATACTGATAAGTGTCATACAGAAAATAAAGCAGAGAATGACAGCAGAGAGAGCTACATCATGCAGTTGACCATCCAATGATCTAGAGGAAAAGCATTCCAAGCAGCAGGAACAGGAAATGTAAAGGCTCTGAGCCACATAGGGGCAGATGTGAGCTTCGCTTGAGAAGCCAGAAGGAGCTGGCTAGAGTGCAGCAGGTGAGAGGGCAAGTGGGTAAGCAGTGAGATTAGATAGGCAGACCGGGGCCAGAGCACGTAGGGGACCATGCAGGCCATGGAAAGGAGTTTGAATTCGAGTCTAGGTACAGTGGGAGTAACACGATCAGACTTGTGTTTTGAAAATTCTGGCTTCTGAGTGCAAAATGGATTGCTGGGAGATAAGAGAGGAACCAGGGAGAGCAGTTGGGGGCATAAACCAACTTGGGCAACTTTATGGCAATAAACCAGACAAGAAGTAATGATGGCTTGGAGCAGGGTGGTAGCAATGGATAAATAGGACAGTAGATGGACTGGGCTGGAGAAATGGCCTGGAGGTAAAGCCAGCCGCACCTGCTGATGAGAGGCAGGGGTGAGGCTGAGAGAAGAACCCAGGAGGCTCCCAGGCTCCAGGGTTAAACCAACCCTGTGTTTTGACCACCATCTCTTGGCCCTGGGGTTGGTGGGAGGAGAGGGGGAGGGAGACAGATGATGACAGTAAAACTTTTCCCTAACCCCACTTAAAGCTTCAGGCTGAGAAATTGTTCTGTCCATCTCCTATATCATCAGGACACAGCACTCTCCTGGTTTTCCTCCCACCTACCTCATGGGCCACACTTTCTCAGTCTTCTTTGCCAATTCTCCCTCTTAACTCTGACCTTGAAATGTTAAGAGTATACCAAGACTGAGGCTTGGATCTCTTCTCTCCTCTAGCTCTGCACACTCCCTAGGGAATCCATTCTGTCTCCTAGCTTTGAAAATCATCTGTGTGCTAAACACTCCCAAATTTATATTTTCACACTGGATCTCTCCCCTGAATTCCAGACTCATACACAACTGCCTACTCAAAATCTCCTCTTGAATATTTATTTAGTCAGCTCAGACTTAACATGGCCAAAGCCAAACTACTGCTCTTCCCCACAGAACCTGCCCCTGCTGGCATCTCCTCCATCCACCAAATGAAACCTCCATCCTTTCAGTTGCTCAAGCCCAAAACCTTGGAAACGCCTAGACTCTTTTCTTCCCTGCACAAGCCACATCCAAACCTATCAGCAAATCTTGTCATGTTTACTTGCATAAAATGTCCAGAATTCCCATTTCTTCTCACCACCTTCAAGCCACTGTTACCTCTCACCTAGATTATTGCAGGAACTTCGTAACTGGTCTCCTTTTCCCCCTACTATCTATTCTCAACCCAGCAACCAAAACGATCTTGTTAAAACTTAATTCAGAACATGTCGCTCTGGGCCGGCCCGGTGGCGCACTGCTACAGTGCGTTGCTTGGGAGCGCGGCGGCGCTCCCGCCGAGGGTTCGGATCCCACATACAGACCGGTTCCCGCTCACTGGCTGAGCGAGGTGCGAGCGCGACACCGAGGGTTGCGATCCCGTTGCCGGACACGAAAAAAGACAAAAAAAAAAAAAAAAGAACATGTCGCTCTAATGCTCAAAACTCCTCAATGGTTTTGCTGTCTCATTCAGAGTCAAAACTAAAGTCTTTTCGATGGCCCTGTGTGATCACCACCATCCCTTCCATCTCCCTGGCCTCACCTCACTGCAGTCATTCCCCACCCACACACCCCAGCCCGTCCCTTCACTGTGCCCCAGCCACACTGGCCTCCTTCCGAGTCCCCTAATGCGGTGAGCCTTTGTACTTGCTGTTCCCTCTCCGTGGATGGCTCCTCCCCCAGATATCTGAATGCCTTACCTCCGTCATTGGCTGCTCAAACACGAAACTGTCCATGAGGCCTCCTTTGGTCACCCTATTTAAAACAGCTACTTCCCTTCGCATTCATTGCCTTCTCTGAATTTGTCTCCATAGTTTTTCTTGTCTGCTACACGACATGCTCTTTGCTGTGCACTCCACCCCTCCCACTAGGATATGGATTCCATAATGACAGAGATTTTTGTCTCTTATTTCTGTCTCTACCCAGAATAGAGCCAGGCACATAATAAGCACATAATTTATGAATGAATGAATGAATGAATGTATGAATGGAATTAGGGAAAGACTTACAGTCCTCAAGAGGCAGCCTGGATCCGGGAAGGAACACCTGACTTCTAGTACTAGCTTTGACACTAGTCATGTGACTCCTGGGTCTCAGGCAGTCCTTTCGTAGAGGGTGGAGTACTCCTGTGGTCCTTTGCAACAGCAGCATTCTAGAATGATGCTTGAGCACAGCCTCACCTGCCTCCATGTAGCTAAGGGTAGAAGGTAGTGACCAGGACAGGACCTGGTGGTGTGGGAAAAGAGAATACTCGTTCTTTCCAGTCAAGACCTGGGCAGAGTCTTTGCTGGCTTTGAAACGAAAGGCAAGTTTCTGGTTTGGACTTGGCAGAGCTCCAGGGGTTCTGGGTGAGGGGGCCAGCCCCACCTGCTGAGTGAGGACAGGTAGAGGCCTGGCCACTAGGCCTGGGCTCCTCCTCATGGGGAATGGGCTCTGGGAGGACACCATGGAGAGTGCTGCTGGAGGAGCAGGAGATGGGAGAAGGGACGACTGGAGAGGGCATTCTGAGTGGATCACCTGGGCATGCATGCAGGCTCTCAGTGGGTGTAGGTGGTCAAGCCTCCTTGCAGACCTCTGCAGGCCCCCAGGCCCTCACAGCCAGCACTGACTCCAGGGCAGAGTGGCAGGCCTTTTGGCTGAGGGAAGCCCAGTCCTCCTCCCTTTTCTAGGCCCTGCAACAGCTCCCTGCTTGTTTTCCCCGAAATAAATGGGCTGAGCATATTGGGCCGGCAATAACCCCTTGAAATCAGTTGTTATCACAGTTAACAACCAGTTTGGCTTCAGTTCAGGCTGTTAACTATCAAACCACTAAGTGCCGGTAATGATTGATTCTTGGCCAGTTGCAGCTTGAGTGGGCTGTAAAACCCCATTAGTGAGGGCTCTGTGGAAGCAGCAACTCAAAGATAAACAAGTTGGTGGGTGCTCTAGCCTGACCCACTCCCACTGCTCTGGGCTCAGCTCCTATGGGTCCTGGCCTGGTGTCGTGCTGGGAGTCTTCCCCTTCCCAAAGCCTTAGGCAGCCTCGAAGACTAGACCCCACCCTCCTGTCCGCATTATTTCTCCTTCCCCCGGCCAGTCAACTCCCTCCTCTCTGTGAGGCAGGTCTGGCTCTCTGGACAGCTCATCTTTTCTCCCTAAGTGCAAACATGGCGGCACAATTCCACCCCCACCACCCTGGAGCATCCTCAGCCTGGGGGCTTGAGGATTAGCTTTGGCCTCACCAGTGACCAGACTTGGCCCAGCCTGGCCCCACTTTGTGGCCAGGATCACAGAAGGAGAGCCTGACATTCCACCACCAACCCCCCAGACTCCCTCCTACCCTGTGGCTTCCCCCAGGAATTGCTCTCAAACAAATGAAATGTGGGTAATTACTGGGCTGGGGGCTGGACAGGCGACCGTGCAGATGAAAGCGTTTCCTGGACGGTCTCTTCATTTGCATGGCATCAGAAGCTGCTCAGAAGGTGTGACTTTTCCCACAGTGAGACCCCAGCTCCTTGCACAATAAAGCCAGGCTGCTCACCCAGAATTAATTAAAGGGGGAGGGAAGCAGAGGAGGAGGCACCAAGAACTGGGGGAGCTGGAAGGGTCCCCATGTCCCCAATGCCTACACACCAGGAGAAATCACTGTCTCCAGAGACCCCACCCCCTGGAGCAGGCCACAAGAACTGGGGTGGACAGACCCTGTGATATCCCTAACCTCTCTGCTCCAAGGCTTTCCACTGAGCCCTGGAACTCCTGATCCACCTGGACGGGCTGAGCCTGGGACTTTGGGCTGCAACTCTGGGAGGCCCACATGGTTAGGAAGCCTTGGGCTGCTCCCTACCCAAATGAGATGGCAAGTGAAGTACCAAAGGACAGAGGCCTAGAGGAAAGAGGTTTCTGGACTGGCCCAGTAGCTGGGTTATGGGAGCAGCCCAGGGGCACCCGCAAAGAAGGCAGCAGAAGCAGCCAGAATGGGAGGCCTCACTTATGAAGACTGGGCCGGCTCTGAGCTCAGGAGACCTGCCTCTGGGCTTGGGTTCTCCCTCCGTGTGGTGTGGTACCAATCTCACTGGCCCACATGCAAACACATGTGCCTTCTCCTACCATGGGCTGGTCCTTGTACCCACACCAGGACCTCTTCTATCGCTACCATGGTATGACTGGCTTGAGTTCTGCTCTCCGCCCATGAGCTTCCCTTCTGGCCCTGCCCCACTCCCAGCTCTTCTTCTGCTAGGCCCTTCTCTCCAAGGGAGGTCGGCTGTGTCTTCCTGGTCAACAGTCTCCTGAGCTCTTCTGCAGCACCTGAGCTCAGCACTTCTGCTCACAGCTCTCTAACCAGATCTTCCAAAGTTAACACTTGTTCCATGTCATGATCATCAACACCAGCCTTGGCAGTCCCCCCCTTCCAATATACTTCCACCTTAGACCCTGGTCACTTCTCCTTTCTTTCATTTTCTAGAGCCTGATTCTCAGAAAGAACCAGTTCTGGAATCACCAAACTGTCTCCCACATAGACCGAGGCACAGAGAGGACTTTCTTACAGACTTGAATCCATGATTGCAGCTCTGGTCCTATCATGTTCATCATTTCTGGCCCTGAGGTAGCCTGGGGATGTGTTAGCAATGACTCCAGTTAAGAGCTAGGAAGCCCATGCCTGAGAGCTCCTAGGACCAGCTAAGAACCTCTTCTTGCTCCTTTCTCTGCTTCTGTCCTCCCGGGAAAACTCCTCCAGTGACAGTGATGGGGACAACTGACAGGCATGGGTCCTTAGAATGGAGGGAGGCTACAGTCAGATCTAGTGCCTGATCTGCTGCATCGCCCAGCCGCCCACCAGCTGGAGCAGGGCAGGGCAGAAGAGGGCTGACCCCAGCTCACTCTCCAATGCACATTTTTAACATGCAAATTAAATAAATATTTCAATCATTTCAAGCAACTAGTACACTACCACCCCCCACTGATACCCACCCCTAGAAGAACTGGCCTATGTCACAACCTTTTCCTCCCTGTCCCACCTGAGAGTGCAGCAGAGTCCCTGGCTGCCTGGCCAGCTGGCCCTGTAGGGGCTGGGGCCTCAGGAGCACCTCCTCTGCTGGACTAGAGAAAGCCCTCCAAGCCCTGGGAGCCCCCAGCCAGAATCTCAGTCTAGGCAAATAATGGGCCTTTCTGAGAGTTAAGAAGACAGACACCACAGCCAAGTGGAATACAAAAATAGAGACTCTCTTTTGTTTAAAAAAAAAATCAAAAACAAAAAACCTAACAGCAAACAATATCGACAACTGGACCCAGGGCTCCCCCAGCTCCTCCCCGGCCTTCAGCAGCACAGATCCCATCTTGCTTGAGTTTCTCTTTCATGCACTCCCACAGGATGCAGACCTCCGTGGTCCGGCCTGCTGGGGAGGGGCCGGGCAGGTGCCTATCGGGGCTCGGGGGCCCAAGTCCTCTGGCTGCCCCGCAGGCTGCGCGTGAAGGGCGGGTAGTTGAGGAACTCGAAGCGCAGGCTCTGCTCGGTGGTGTGGTGGCCGCGCGGAAGCCGCTTCATGAAGTGGACCTCGCGCTGGTGCTGTCGCGTCTTGGAGCCCTTGCGGGGCCGGCCCTTGCGGGTAAAGGCCATGTACCAGCCCTCGTACTTGGCGTTCTGCAGGGCTGTGTAGTTGTTCTCCAGCACGATCTCCGTGAAGACGCAATCCTTGCCTTTGCCGTTGCTCTGCAGGTAGGGGGGCCAGACACGGCGTTACGGGCCCCCCCATCAGAGCAGAGGGCCAGCGGCCCCAGACAGCAGGTGGGCACCCCAGCAGATGGCGAGGTGGGCAGGAGCCGCAGCCCCACCCCCTGCCCGGGCACCCGCTCTCTAATCCCTCACAACCCGCAGCCCACCCGGCAACTTCCTGTCCTCCTGGGCAGCAGTGACACATGGTTGTCTATGGAGGGGCTGGGCCCCAGCGCACCGAGGCAGAGACAGGGGCCCAGGGCCTGCCCGCTCTGGCCGCCTGCCCACCAGTCTGGCGGAGCTGCTCGTACCCGTTTCCCCACCTGCCCCCTCGGCCCCTCAGGACTCCAGCTCCCTGGCCCCACGGCAGCCACCCTACGGGGGAGGGGAGGCCTGTGAGGAGCTTCTGAGCCCCAAGCTCCAGAAGCCCAGGAAGCGGGGAGCTCCAGGCTGGAGAGGAGCGTGACTAATGGGGCCATTTCGGAGCCCGGCTGAGGGGCTGGGCCTGCGGCTTACTGAACATTCCAAATGCTGGTACCATGTAATTGGACATAATAGCAAAGCAATTTGGCGATTTGTTAAAAAGATATATGGAATTTACCAACCGCCCCCCAAGCCCGTTCCTACTCTTCTTTCTTCCTCCTTCGCCTTTATAGCTTTTCATCTCTCAGGCAGCTCCCTTCTTTCTTACCACCCTCCCAATCATTAGGTAACCCCAAGGTGGCTCTGTGTCTCTCTGTCCACCTTGTTGAGATCAGAGCACAAGACTGTCCTGGAGGAGCTCAGCCAGCCCAGCCCACTCCCACGGCCCCAGGGCCCCGCCTTCCTCTGGGGCCTCACCTTGGCAATCAGCTTCCCCTTCTTGTTCATGCAGATGTAGAGGCCCGTCTCGGCTCCTCTTACTCGAACCCGGCTCCCAAAGGTGTCTGTCTCCACAATGAGCTTTGCTGTTGGGAAGGTGGGGGGATGGTTATTGGAAGGTCCTTGACCCTCACTGTTCCACATCCTCATCCCAGCAGCAACTGCTCCAAGGGCCAGGTACCCAGAACCTGGGCTCCAGCCCCAGCCTAGCTATTAATGTGCTGTGCAACCCCAAGAAAGATCAAGTCGCTTTTCTGGGCCTCAGACCCCACACATGGGTGTACAGAGAGGAGTGAACAAGATCATGGTTTGCAAGCTGGGTTCTGCAGAGGGGTCTTGGGGCCATCAAATTGAACAAGCTGAAGCTCCATTTCTTCCACACTCTTTTAAAACTAGACAGTGATGGACTTTAACTTGACCAGAGTTCCACAGCTAATCAAAAAATCTCTAAGGATCCTTTCAACTCAGAATATTAAGTGGGCATGCCTTGCAGACCATTGCCAATATACAGGTGCTGCGGTGACCTCCAGCCCTGAGGCCAAAGGAAAATGCATTCTCTCCTGTTTCTGCCACTTGGGATCCCAACTCACAGCTTTGGGCAGCTCTGCTCTGTGAGGTGATGGGGATGGGGACAGCTCTCCCTACACACAGCCCAAAGTCGTCTGCTTTACCATAACCTTAGACACCAGCTGGGAGAATTCTGCCTCTTCCCCAGAGCTTCCCAGTCACCACAGTCCCCAGCTCCAGTGTCCAGAAATCAACAACTCAATCGTCTTTCCTCCTTCACCCTCCATCATAGCTGGGCTTCTCACCCCAGCGACCAAACACTTTCTGTGGGTGAGGAGGAGAGAAAGCCAGGCGTGTGTGCTTCTCAGTCTGGAAGACCAGGAGGCAGGGGCTGAGTCTGCCTTCTCCCTCACTCCTTCGCCCTTAGACAGCCAACATGCCACAGAAGCCTGTCCTGTCCACCTCTCTGTGCAGCTCCGCTCTTAGAGGCTGTCCCCAAGAAGGAAGCGAGGGCTGACTTAGCCGTTTGGGTGGGAGAGAAGGGGCTGGCTCTCGTCCCCTCCCTACTGCAGAGCCCAGCATTTTGCCTCCTTGAGAAAGCAGTTTTGGGACTCAGCCTGCACTGACATGTGGCTACTTCTCTGTCCCTAAAACCAATGGTGGGGAGGGGGCACTTAGGTCACTGAGGCAGCCCTTGCTGCCTAGCCTGGAAATACACCCACCCTCCCACCCCCTGCGACCTCCCTCACATAGGCACAAAGCTGGGACCCAGTGGCCAAGTCCCCAGTCTGGCCCCAAATCAACCAGGGAAATGCAGCTGTCACCTCCCCTCCCACCCACCTTCCCTTGGACCCAGGCAGTCTGCTCATCCCTTTCCTGGTCTGTTTTCCAGAGCAAGAGATGTCTGCTTTTAAGGGTCAGGAAAGATGCTGGCTTGAGAAGGGTTAGAGGGTCCCACTCTGAGAACTCTGGCTGGTTGGTCGGGGCAGATAGGAATGGGATCCCTATCCTGGGGCCCATAAAGAAGCAACTGGGGCCTCTGCTGTTCTCCCCCAGACTCTTCCTGCCCTGACTGCACACCCTAAGCCTCCACTCTTGGGTCACTGGTTTCTATTCCTGCCCTGCAGGCAGTGACCAGGGCACCTGGGAAGCCTCCTATAAGGCTAAGGAGAGAAGTGGGCATCAGCCTCCTCTGATGTCTAGAGAATAATTCCCCCACCACCAGCTTGGCCTCCCCTTCCCTCCCCCAAATCCAAGGATGCTGGGCCATTTGCTCCAATGGAGCAAGCCCCGGAGGAGCCAGGCATTCGTTCCCTTTCCTTGGAAGCTGAGAAGGGCAGCAAGCAGCCAATTTGGAGGGACAAAGGGACCGTAGACCGGCCCTGCCAGCCCAGCAGGGGAGCTCGGCCACCGGGCAGGCCGCCCCCACCCCCACCGCACAGAGCCCCCCTCTCCTTCCCGCATGGGTCTGGGGAGCTGGGGCCGCAGCTTACAGCGGCTTTCCCAACCGGGCTTTTGGAAAGCTTAACATTTTCAAACCTATTCTTCCACCCCAGTGACAGATTTATCCCAGGAAAATTATGTCTCCTCCTCCAGCTTTGAAGGGAAGTCAGCTACGTCGATGCAGAAAAAATGCAGCGAGACATACTCGATCCCCCAAACTGGCTCACGAAGAGGAGAAAGTATTCAGGAAATGTTAAAAAAGGTGAAAGTAAGAAGAGTTTTAATCGCTCTGCCAGACGCGGGGGTCTCTCCAGAGATTCATAGAGAACAATCTCGAACCTCTTTTTTAACATTTACAGACTTGCGACTCCTTTCAAACTCCACATCTGAAAAAAGGCTCGTTCTTTTTCTGTTTTATATCATTCTTCATTTTTCTTCTTAGCTCTTAAAATGCCTCACCTTTTTATTACATTTTAATAGAGTCTTCCCCTCTCCTTTCATGCTTGTTTAACTTGGTCATTATTTAAAGGTTTTTAAACTCACAATAATCGCTCTCTAAAAACAACGCCAGCCGCCCAGAGGGCTTGCTTTTCTCTTGATACATCCAGGACTCTGGAAATTGGCCCCGTTTCAAGGCAGGAATATTGAATGTTTTAGAAATCAATCAGTCCGCAGCCGGCTCCGGCGGCAGTAGCTCCCCGCACTCACCACCCCACAGGGAGCCGGGAGCCCTGCCCCGACGGCCTGGCTTCCTGGGCGAACGGAGCAGGGAGGTCCCCTTGCCAAGCCTAGTCCCCATGTGTAATTGACCCTTCTAATCAAAGCATGTAAAGGTTCACAGTACCCCCCCTTCCTAAGCTGGGAGAGTTGGGGGATTTCTCTCTCTTCTCTTTCCCTCTCTCCTTTTGTGGGCCCTGGCGACATATCCTCTTTCAAGAGCTTCCCTTAAACCTGAGCCCCCTCCCTCTGAACCCCCTGCCTCCACCTGCAGCTGGGGAGGGGTGTATGAAGGGGGAGGTGTAAAGGGAGATTCCTGGATTCATTCATTGGCTGGGCAGGGAAGGGGGCACCCGAGGGCCAAGTACTCCCCAAGGTCCCTTCCCCAGCCTCTCTCCTCCAGCTGACCCTCAGACACCTTTTGGTCTTAGTTCCTTCCCTTCTGAGCTGGAGAGCCTGCAGGCCTCTGGCCAGCGCCGTGGGAGCTAGTGGTCCCGTCCCAGCAGGCCCGCAGGAGCCACATGGTCCACAGGCTACCTTCACTCTGACGTGGTGCCAGGGCAGCGCGCCTTACCAAAGGGGTCGCCGTCCTCCGCCATGGCGTTGATGCGCTTGTTGGCCAGGACCTGCACGTGCTTCCCGCTGGTGCGGCTGTAGAGCTGGTACGTCCGGATGAGGCGGCGGCTGAGTTGATCCGTCACCAGGCTCTGCTCCCTCACATGCTGTGTAAAATTAGGTGAGGACTGAACAGTTACCTTTAGGAAATTGAAAAATACACAACACGCCATTATAATGCTACTCCGCCCAGGGGCCCAAGTGGCCCCCATCGCCCCGCACCTCCCTCCACTGCCCCAGGCAGCCAGTAGGGGATGGAGGGTTTCCCCCAACATGCCGGCTCAGGCCACCATCCCCTGCCCAAGAAAGTCGGGCAGACCCAACCCAGGATGGATGAGCGCGGGATGGGGGAGAATCTGGACCCACCTGTTGGGAAACACCCTGGGGCTCCCGGCCAGCTCGGAACAGGGAAGCGATGTCCCTGCCCAGCGCAGGCCCCCCGCCCGGGCCTTCCTAGAGGAGCAGGGCGCTGTTAGTACGGGGGCAGCGCTCCCCGACCCGTGACATTTATAAAGACAGATTTATGGGGCAAATGTTGAGGGCGCGGAGGGCCTGGGGACCCGATCGTTCCCCCAGAGGGCCGCGGAGAGGGTCCCTGCCCCGTCACCCCGACTTCCCCTGACAACCAGCGTCCCCTGATCCCGGCCGCCCCCTTCCTCAGCGGCCAGACGTGGCTTCCCGTCGAGCCCCCATCCACCCCGCCTGGCTGGGGTGCATGGGAGACAGCGCTGGACTCCGCGATCTTGGGTTCTAGATTCGCCACTCACTCGCTGTGTGACCTGAGGCAGAGCGCTACCTCTCTGTTCCTCAGCTCCCTCCTCGGGCAGTGCGGGGCTGGATTGCTAGCGTTCCTTCCAGCCCCGCCGCGCGGGGTCGGTCCTCGCGTCCCGGCCCGCCCTCGCC
>NW_007727872.1:246707-271755 GCF_000696425.1 Galeopterus variegatus | reverse complement strand
CCGCAACCCCCGGCTGGGAGCTGGGGCCCGGACGCAGCCCCGGGCAGGGGAGGGGCGGACCGGGGCGGGGCGGCCGACGGGTCTGGGATTGGGGGTCTGGGCTAGGGGAGGGGTCTGGGGACCCGGTGTCGGCACCTCCCCCTGTCCTCGGCCTGTCCCCTCGCGCGCTCTGGGGGCCCGGACACGCGGGGATGGGGGACGCCTCGGGCAGCCTACTCAGCGGGGCGGGAGACCCTCGGCCGGGGCTTCCTGGACCGCCCGGCACGCCCGAGTCCGGGGGTGCTAGGTCTCCGCGGTGCGGCCGGCTCCGCTTATGCCTCTGGTTACGTGGCCTGTCTCTGAGCAGCCTACTGTGTGTCCTGTCCCGGCGGGTCTGCTCCCTGGAAGCGGCCGCTGAGCGTGTGAGCAATGGATGGCTGTGCGCCTGTCTCTCGCAGTGCGCGTCTGTGCAGCTCCCCCACATTTAGGCTGAGTACCCCTGCTCGCCGGTCTCTCCCGTCTCGCTCAGTCTCCAGGAAGGCCCTCCCTGCAGTCGAGTGATGCCTCCTTCCTCCCCCCCAACCCTTTATCACCATCACCCCTGCTCCTGTCCCACACTGTCTCCCGCCCAGCCTGAAGCTTGAGAGGAACCACGAGCCACCTATGGGGAAGGGGGAGCCCAGAGGTCCCTAGCAGGACCCATAGCCACTGCCGCCCCCAACACAGCAGGCATCAGGGGCTAAAATAAATATACAGCTTTTCCTGGGGGAAGTTTTTCCGGGTGGCCCAGCCTTTTCCCCTTTGGAGTCCCAATTTTTTTCGTTTGACAGGTATTTACGCACCTACTGGGTACTAGTACTAGGCATGGGCTGGTGCCTTGTGTCAACTGGGGTGGGGGGAGAAGGTAGGGACTTGTCTAAGCCTTTCCCAGCCCCTCACCTCATTGTTTCCCCCTGGGGCTTCTGGAAACTCCGAGCCACCGCACTACTTCTGTGGGAACAGCCTGGGTGTGCAGAGGTACTCTGGGACAGGTACTCTGAGGAGCAGGTGGAGCCACAGATGCCCTACCCAGCTGCTGCCTTCACCCACAACCTCCCCCTCCCCACTGGCCCTCCAAGGGGGGTTGGGGTGGGCTGGAAGGGTGGGGATGGTTCCAGGAAACCATTAGGCCACAGGAAGCAGGTAGGCCCTTGTCCAGCAGCACAGACAGGGTCTGCCTGCCTTCCCTGATTCTGTGCCCCACCTTTCCCTGTGTTCCACCTTTTCCCACTCCCTACCATAAATGCAAACACTGAGCAACGTATAGAAGGGAAAACAGAGTTAGAGGGCTTGTCCCAAGATCTTGTCCCTTCTCAGCCCACCTGTCACCCCCCTCCAGAAGACTTTGCTCTGCTCTTGCCCACACAGACCTGGAGGCAAGGACCATGTCTTACTAGCTCAGAAGTTGCAGCTCATGGCACAGAGCTGGGCAGAGTTTTTCTGCAGTTAAATGTTCACTGAGTGAATGAATGCATGAATAATGGGGACACTGACTGAGCATTTAGACTTCAGCCTATGTGCACCTTTCCCAGGGAGACTTGCCTTCACTTTCCTTTCAACAGATAAGCATCATAAGCACCACCATTTATTGAGCACTTGTGTATGCTAAAGGCCTGGCAGGCACTGTCTCCTCTCAACCCCACTGGGAGGTGGGTCCATTAGTGGGGAGAAAGCCAGGTGGGCTCCAGTGCCCACTGCCCAGGCAAGCCCTTTTCCTTCACTGTGTTCTTGTCTTAGAGGCCTGCATCGTGACTTACTGAATGCCTCTCTGCACTGCTCCAAACAGGCAAGGGTGATGTCTGTTTGCTCACCACCTTAACCTCATGCCCTGTACATAGTAGGCCCTCAAAAATGTTGATTTGTGTGTATTAATGAATGAATGAGTGAGTGAGTGAGTGAATGAATAGAGAGAAAGGCCCTCTCCCTATCATGGACCCAGCCCTCTGAAAATAAGTCTGATGAGAAGGGCAGGGAGCAGGTAGGGGTCAGGGAGGACAGCCCATCCAGTAGTGTGTTCATGGTCCCGGAGTCCCAGCCAGAGCCACTCTGGGCACCTGCCGCTCCCCTGAATCGGGGAGAGGGGCACAGCACCTGGCTCAGGCCAGCATTCGACTCTGATTATGGAATCCCCAGAAGATTCTGAGGGCTGAACCTCAATGATCTTCATCCACCTTCCTCCCTCTCCCCAGAGGAGATGGACATCCTGGGGCCTAAAGAGTCCGAGGTCAGGGCTGTCCTACCCTAACCTCCGCCACCGACCTTCCGCAGGACCAGAATTCCTTTGCATTTGGAGACCCTCCCGCAAACTGGGCCTTCACCCAATTCCTTGAGATTCTTCTCAACTCCCCCAAAGTCCGTGTCCCTGGGGGAGGGGGAAGACGGGAACACCCCGCAGCAGGCACCGGGGTCTGCCCCGGCACGCCCCGTGACTGACAGATGCAAATGTTCCCCAGGGACCCCGCAGGCCACTGTCTGCCCCCCTTGCTCACTCGCTCGCTGGCCTCCCGGCCAGCTCTCCTTCCTTTATCTTATCAAAGCCCCGTAATTACAATTGCTATTTTGTTTCCTCGAGTCTGCAATCAGAGCTCCCGGGCCCAGATGAGGGAGCGCCTGTCAACCTGATCGCTGAGTGACAGCCAGGCCACCTTTCCCGCCGCCCCCACACTCCGCAAACACAAACACGTACGCAAGCACACACACACACACACACACACACGCACGCACGCACACACACACACACACACTCCTCCTGCAAACACAAACACACACTGCTCGCCAACACAAACGTCACCTCTCCGCCAACATGCCCTCGCCAAACACACACCTTCAGCCTCTTTCCAAACGCAGCCCTCGCCCCGGCCGGTCCCCGGCCCACCTCGGGACCCTCAAATCCACACCAGCGCCGGGGCTGCCGCTCGCTGCTAAGCAAGCCTCCTGAGCCCGGCATTGAAATCGCCCCGGACTCTCCGCCGACTGTTGAAATGCAAATCGCTGCCACGGCGTTATGCACTTCGGGCCCCGTCTGGGAGTCGTTCCTCCTTGTCCCCCAAATACAGGCCTGCCCCTCCTCCAGCGGTCTGCAAACCTCGGCGTACGCCTTCATCGCCCAGCGCTCCTACTGTGCCCTGAGGGGGCAGGAAAGGGGGACCGAGGAGAAACGAGAGCGGGGAGGGAGTAAAAACAATTCCCAACTCAGTCCGCGGGGTGCCCCATCGGGCTGAGAAACCGCTGGACGGAGGGGTCGATGTGGATTGGGCCCCCACTGCGGACAGGAGCAGGCTCGGCGCCAGCCCTCACCCGCCGGGAAATCGACCAGAAAAACAGGCGAGGAATATGAGCGACCGGCGGCGTCGCGGGGGTGGGGAGTAGATATTGGGGCGGGGCCACGCTTAGGGGGTAGCTGGGTCAGCTTGGGAGGCTACCGGGGAGAGATGACTGCGCTGCACTCGGCCTGTCTCCCGCGCCTCCATCCAAGCACGTGCGGAAGACTTTGGAGGCTAGATCCAAGAGGAGGAAGGGAAAGGAGTGAAGGCAGCAGCCCGATTCTTCTACTCTAAGCCGAGCCCTTCGAATGAATGGATGCATGCAGGCCAGCCATAGTGACTTGTTCCCTCGCCTTCCGCCTAAAATTCGGCCACCCAGACCACTCGCGAGTACTCGTGGGTCCTTGCACCGCGGCGCATCCCTAGAGCCTTTAGAGAGGCGGCTTGGGGAGCGGTACGGTCACAAACGGTCTCGACCTCGCCCACCAGAGGGCGCCAGCTCAACTTTCCCCTGTCCCTTACGACCCCATGTCGCCGGAGGGAGGAAAATGGTTCCAAGCCTGACTGCCCCCTCCGCCTTGGCTCCCGGGTGGAAGCATTTCAGGAAAGTCCTCCTGGAGCGAAGAAAGGCGTTTGCGACCCTGATCACCGCAACACAGACAGGGGTCATCTTCCTTTGTCCTCGACGTGAAGAAGGGAGGAAAATTGGACCCCCTAGCTCCTCACCACGGGGCTGGGGGGAGAACCTCCTTCTCTAGGGATGTGTGTTGAAGACAGAGTGATTTTCCATATTGTGGGGACACGCTCTTCAGAGTGACTTCACTTGTCCCAATACCAGCCCCTTCGGGTTATCTAGGGTGCCCTCCCCCTTGCCTACTCACTTGTCCAGCAGCTGATGCGGGGAATTGGCCTGACCCCCACCAGGCCCTGTTCTCTGTCCATCCTCAGCCTGTCTGGGGAGGTAACAACGTTTTGTTTGTTTGTTGGGCATTGCCCACTTCCACACCTCCCCCATTAACACAGCTGCTGAACTGCTGACCCTAGAGCTGGTAACATACACACTCATCCTCAACCAGGTACATCTTTTTCTCTTCCTGGCACAGCAATAGCCAGGCCCCAGAACACCTGATTCCAGGCACCAGAGACCCCCAGACCAGGCGATGTGCCAGGGGTCAGGCATCCTTATCCCAGGAGCCTGATTCCCAGGGGCCCCTTTCTGCCCCCATATGCCAGGCCACCCGGACTCTGGTTTCCCTGTCACCCAATCTGGCCAGTCCCTTCCATCTGGCCCCTGGAATCAGGTTTCTAAGGGCCCAGCCCGCTCAGAGACTGCCTGCAAGACTTGAGGGAGGAGCAAAGACTGGTCCCCAGCCCACCCCTCACAGGCTCTCTGGGCCTGAGCCCCCTTATGGGCTAGGGATGCACATTCCTTAGGCTGCTTAAGCCCGCTTATCAGTCCCCCTCGCCCATCAGCCTGAGTGCTGACAGAGGCCCAGACCCCTTGTTTGGATGCTGATAACCTCCTGCAATGACCCTCCCCCACCTGTGGGGACTGGGAATGAGCTGGGTGTTGGGAGGTCCCCTTCCGCCAAGGCAGCTGGGGCCCAGGTCTGGTCCTGGCCCAGGGCACTGAGGATAGCAGGACCCCACATTTCCCCACCTTCCCCCAGGCCTAGGGCCACCCTTAGTGCTGCCACAGTGCCATCTGGTGGTCCCTAGGGAAATGTCACCCTAATATAGGAAGAAGCCACACAAATGAGTTGCAAAAAATGTCACTTTATTTCAACTTTCATCCAAAAATGTAAAAAGTGTTAAAAATGTATAGTTCTGAGCTTCAGATACTAACCTCCAATCCTCATAAGCAGGTGGAGAAAGAAGGTCAGGATAGAAGTGAACTCCCAACCCAAGAGAAAAGGGAAGTTCCTCCCACCCCTAGAGAAAAGGGAAGCCCCAGGCATGGTGTAGGACCAGAACACCAGGGCCCCATGGAGAACAGGCTCCCTTCTCTCCTACCACCAGCCCAAGTCCCTCCCTCCCAACCCCCACCCCAAACTCTCTTCTTCAACAGAGAAGAAACATTTCAAATTCTTGGAACTTGTCCAGAAACATGGTGCATGGCACACGTGGCAGGCAGCAAGCTGACCTGAGAAGAGCAAACAAGGGGTCAGCATCTAGGCCCTCTCCTGTTCCTCCTGCCCACTCCCCCGGACCCTGCTGGGGACCCCTCCCCAACTCACCAAGAGGGGCTAGGGCCTGCCCCTCTGCTTTTTGGCAGGAAGAATGGGGCACAACTCAGCTTCCTCCTCTTCACTGTCCTCTTCCTCGTTCTCCTCTTCTTCAGAAACATCATTACTTATAGTAACTGGTGGACACACAAGCAATAGAGGGAGACAGAGTTTAAAGCCAGACCCCCTTCACACCACGTGTCATTTATTCACGCTCTGTGGTGATAGGCTTGCAGAGACCCTGACTTCCCAGAGCTTATGATCTAGGTGGTAAGAATCTCAGATACGAAACTGGGTATCAAAGAGCCAAAGGAGTCCACATCACTGGAACTGGAGAAGCTAGGACAGGCTCCATGAAGGAGGTAGGCTTGAGTAGGACAGAAAATGGGAGGCACATCATGCAGGGCACACGGCCTGTATGGGGTCTGCACTGGGAGATGAGGCTGACATGGGGTAGGAGTGAGTAGGGAGAGGCCTGACAGAGAGTCTTCTGGAGGTAAAGAGGAGGGCCCTCCCCTGCTCTCACCGATCTGGTGTCGCCCGGTGATCCGCACAGGGCCTGAGCCAGACTTCAGGCGGAAGGTTACAGGTGGTTGGAGCTGGAAGTAATCCAAGCTAAGCTGGGAGAAAGACAAGGATGGAGGCCTGGCCCACTCCATCTCGTGATGAGTACTAAAGCTCCCCCCGCCCCACACACTCTCCCATCAAGGAATGGCTGGTAAACTCACCATGGGCTGGCAGGACAACTTGAGGTTGGCCACAGGAACTGCAATCTCCTGGTGATCATGATTCCGGGCCACAACTTCCACCACATTACACTCGTCCTTGGCCCCCTCCGTGAGGCAGAGCTGGGAAGGGTACACAGGGCCTCAGGGTCTCCTCAAACGAGGGTTGACACAAGTGGACACATCTACCCTACAACTTGCCCGGCCTAACAGATCGCTGGATCATTTGGCCATGAGAGTCGCCCATGGGGAAGTTAGGCAGCGGAGGTGACACCCAGTAAAGGGGTGGGGGGTGGGTAGAGGCGCACTAGTTGCCTGCCCCCTTCCCCGCCCCTCACCATGGTCAATGCCAGCACGTGCTCCGCATCATCCTCTTCCTCTACCTTGAAGGTGTAGGAGCGCGTGTGACCGGAGAGCTCACAGCCTGGGAGAGAGAACTGTGTGAGTATGCGTGGGGGGAGGGGAGACGCGTTTCACCAACCGCCCGTTACGTGCAGCCGCGGACTGACTGGCCATTTACACGCCCACCAGACGTCCCTTCTCTCAGAACACCTCGGGCGCTTGGCTCTGAACCCCGCCCCGCATATCTCCGCTCGAGCAGGGGAACAGCGAGGCACCCCTGCGCCCCCTCTCCTCGGGGAACAGCGAGGCACCCCTCCGCCCCCACTCTCGTCGTGGAACCCTCCGCAATCCTGTGCCTCACCCATACCCCTTGGCGTCCCAGCACACCCTCAGCCCTTCCCTTCCCTACCGAAGAAAAAACTGTCCATAGTAACCGGGGCCGGGACCCGCAGACTCCTGACACGCCCAGCCCGGACTCGGCTCTCCTGACTCAAGAACGCTAAGGCGGCGGCCGTGCCGGCAGCCATGCTGTAAGGGCGGGCTCCAAACTCCGCCCCCGACACGTACAAAGCCGGGGACCGCGGCCGTTCCGGCCCCGCCTATTAAAGGAGACGCTTAGTCCGGAGAGGAAAGGCATCGGGACCGCGCGGGAACGGGGCTTCTCCGTCCGGTCTCGCCTAGGAGCCCGCGGCTTCTGCTCAGACTTGTCAAGAAAGCGGAGAGGAAGTAACATCACAGATGCACGGATTTGGGCTTAATGTTAACATCCTTGGTCATTTCCATGACTTTGAGGGCATCCGTTTCCTCCAGCTCCTCTATATTGTCTCCCGCTCTTCCAACACAGGGTAAGCTTTCCTTAAAGGGGTCATTGATATAAGCACGTAAACCTTTCCTATTCCCTCCTCCAGGGAAGGCGGGGTTCGGGGCAGCGCTTTTCTTATAAAAGCAAAGGAAATGCGCCCAGATTTGACTTTTCCCCCAGAGAGCCGAGAGGAGCTGAAGGAACTTTCGGCTCCAGAAATTTCCACCCAAACCCTTCCATTCTCTCAGCGTAAGCCTTTCCTAGATAGGCTTCCTCCTCTGACCCTGCAACTACCCAGCTGTCCAGATGATATATCTTCACTGAGCTTCAGATTCTAGCTGGATGCGGGCGCTTGCTAGTAGAGTACTAGTTAGCTCAGATGTGGGACCCAACTGCTGCTCCTGGCAGACCCGTTTTTGAGCTTGTAATTCCGAATCAGCCCATAAACATCCTTCTGCCTCGGATTCTCTTTTGTCTCACAATTTAGGTTACTCCCCATCTTTCACCTTTTGACTAAATCCGGCAACCTGTATATTCCCTCTCCTATAAGACAGCAGAAACAAACTGCCCGATTTCACACCCAAGTTATTAACTGTAGCAAGAACTTTTGCCTTGCTTTAAGGAAAATCTGGAAGTCCTTTACTGGGGATGAGAAAAGGGGAGGGCTGCCTTCAAGAGCCAACCTCTACCTTGGGACAGCTGTGGAGAGGAGGAATACATGCCTGTACGTGAGGCATGGAAGATGGAGAAAAGGTGGGGGCAGACAGGAAGTAGGTTCACACAGTACACCATCACACACATTCACTTCAAGTTTTATTTTGCCTCTTGCATGGTCTTCAGATAGTTTTACAGTTCGTTTTCTACAGGAACTGAGCTGTGATCTAAACAATCAATGAAATGTCATTCCAACCTTAATAAATATTCATAACCATGGAAGATAGCGTAGCACTTTATGATCCTAGAGTGATAAAGGTATAGACCTGGACATCTGTTTCACAGTTAACACCTGTGACCAGAAGACTAGTCAAACTGATTATTAAAAGTCAAGATGAAAGCAAAAGCAAACTTGCTAAAAGCCCTGATTCCATGAGGTTGATCCTGAAATAATTCAGGTAAAATGCTAAAGTTGTCCACTAGTGTTCCACATGTATTCTAAGATAAAACCGAGTAAATTTCAGCCATCTTAAACAATAACTAGTAGGGATCTTCCCTTCACCTTAGCCCTCAAAAGTGCAAACTTGGTTCCAGCTTTCCAACATACTACATCCTTCTATGGGTTAAAGTGGCCTCCTTCCTTCTTACCCATTCACTGCACACTCATAGGCCTCAGTTGGAAGTCACTAGGTACCACTAGGTATAATGCTTTAAGACTCGCAGGGCTCACAGGAATTCTATGAAGGAAAATACATTTTAACTTTCCTCCTCTTTGCCCTTTTCTCTTCTCACTCAGCTCAAAGTTAAACAGCTGATGCAAAACTGCAGGGAAGCAAGTAACAAAATACTGTTATGAATCTGCAGAGAAGTCAGCCAGCCACGATGAAAAAATGAATCCTGTAGAGATTACCTGCCAGCCTCATGCTCAGACCCCTTAAAAACACCAAATCTAAATTAAAATACGTGAGGCTTTCAGAATCTGTGGTTAAAGGAAAAAGAAAAGGGTAACCATAAATCATTGGTTAAGGTATGCTCATTCTTTCTTTCAAAATTAGATACAAACATGCAAGAATTAAAGACACTGATTTAATAAAACCAGTAGTAATAAGTCTTGGTTAAGAACTGATCTAAGGGCAAATGGGACCATTCAGTTCCCAAACCCTGACAGGTGTCAAAACTAACACTTCACATGCTGACCTGCTATTGAGGGTAATTTCCAGAAGTGACTGCACTTTGCAACGGACTGAGTCCTATGAAGTTAGGCTCTCGTACCCAAAATGGTCATGGCCTAGCCCTAGGAGGGAGGCACTTTAAAAATAATAAAACTTCTCAAAAAAAAAAAAAATGCACAGAAAGACAAAAGTAAATAAAATCCACCTTCCTCTCATTTACATTATTCAAAGTGCCATCTTCAACCCATACCCTTTCATTTTCAAAAGGAAAAAAATATACAAAAATAGTAAACACAAAGGATAGTCAGGTTACAGCTAGTTTATATACAAAGAAATTTACAATTTTGTCAATTTTAGGCTTTTGCCACAAACAACTGCACATTTGTCCCTACAAAGCACAGCACAACATGCCTGAACCAACGGTCACTACAGAAGACAATTGGCCAAGGCTTTACAAAAAGCAGGATAACTGCCCAAAACTGAAATCATTTATCCAGCTTAAACTAATACCACAAACATCCCACTTGGAATCTTCACCCTGAAGCCTCTGGAACCCACTAAATCTTTCTCATTTCTGCCATCTCCCCCCAAAATGAGACATTTCAATAAACCAAGGAAAATGACAAGTGATTTTGGTTACTCTTTAGGTGAGAAATGCAACCACACTGGATGCAGAAAATAGTGCTGACTACATTTATTGAAGACCACCTCTCTAATAAGCCCATGTAAGAGGTCTTGGCACCTAACACAAGACACAAGACCCAAAAAGGAGGCCCACATCTGTTTCATACAGGATTTGCAGCAATACTATCTTCTTCCAACCAGTGAGTAGCCTGAAAGTACAATGGGTGAGTTTTACAGTCTTCTTTGTTTCCAATCCAATTGGCTGATATGTTGCCACTCCAGAGGCCGAACTGTATGAAGACCCCAACCACCCCCACAAGGTGGAATTAAGAGACTTTTGGGCAGTTCACAGTGCCAATAAATGTCACAGGCTCCGACCAAGTATAACGACATCCTTTGGAAATCCTTCCATTTTTGCAATTTCAAAACAGCCTAGCTTGCTGTAAAATTCCAGAATTCTTTTATCATCTGGTCTCACTTCACAGAAAGCCCCTCGGGAGCCTAGAAGTAAAACAAATATTCAAAACATAAATGTTATTTAATTAGTAGAATTGTGGATATGAATTGGAATTAATCTTTAATATATTTAATAGAGATAACAGGGGCTTGTCTCTACCCACTCCTAAATTTTGTACCACACTTTTAGTTTTACTTTTTGGTTTATTTATTTATTTTTTTGGTGGCTAGCCGGTATCCACAATTTTAATAGTCAACAGTGAGTGAAATTCTTCCCCAGAAAGAAAATCTTTTAGGGAAAAGGGTATAAGACCCTTCAACGCAAAGGACACCTCTGTTCAAAATATATTAAGTACCTTTCAAGGGCCCACAGGGCAAAGCCTATTCTAGGGTATGTCACGAGCCAAGATAACCAGAATGTTATATATTCTAAGATACCCCACATATTTGATGATTCAATTCCAAGTACAACACTGAGAATCATCCTTTCTTGAGATAAAGTTATTTAAATTATCCCACAAAGAGGATACCACTAATTCAAATGATATAAAGATGCAACAATAAACTAGGTACATTCTCATGTATCAATAACCATCTAATGAGGGCTTTTTTATAAGGCCCAAGGGCTAAAAATGGTTTTTACATTTTAAAGGGTTGTTTTAAAAAAAGAATATGTAACAGAGACCATATGTGGCCCTTAAAGCCTAAAACACTTATCTGGCACACTACAGAAAAAGTTTCATATCATTAATGTAAAGCAAAGTATTTTTGAAGGGTGCGTTTACATAAACTCTTAAGCAAAAATTACATTCCTAAAATAACATTTCTCCCTAAGGTTTAATTTTCCACTATTATTTACAGAAACCTGGCAAAATAAACATAATCTCATGTGTTCACTTCTCATTTAATTGGGGCTCAAAATAAGTGTTCATAGTGTAAAAGAGTAGCAGCATTTTTAGATGATTAATACACATGAAATTTTATACAAATAATTCAGAAACCAAACAATAAAAGGTGGAGAAGGAAGTGAAAATTCACTTCTTTCCTTTTTTTTAAATTCTAAAATACAGTCCAGCCCCTACCTTGCCCAAACACCCCTAACTCCACAAATATGTACTCACCATTAGCCTTCAGTGAAGACAGGAGGCAAGCCATCATGCTCTTGGCCACACTTGGGTCAGTTACCTTTTTGTGAATATCCATCTTTATTAGAGAAGGGAAGTTGGCAAGGAAAGTTTCTGGCAATACTTCCTGTTCTTCATGGAAACTCAACATTATTTTCTGTAAAAATTAGAATCTCTTGACTTTCAATAGCTACCCTTCACATATCTATATCCCAACTACAGAACTCAGAAACAAGGAAAGCGATATTTAATACCTCTTCTAGTCATTACATAATTATCACATGCAGAACTAATTAGTTCGTAATTCTAGCTGAAGCATTTTCACTTTTAAAAACAGTCTGTCTAAATGCAATGTGATATTCTGGACTGGACCCTGGAACAGAAAAAGGACATTAGGAGAAAATAAAGTTTGGAGTTTAGTTAATAGTAATGTACCAATATTGGTTTCTTAGACTTGACAAATGTAGAATGGGTTAGGGGTATACAGAAACTCTGCATTAACTTTGCAACTTTTCTGTAAATCTAAAATTATTTAAAATAAAAATTGTTTAAAGTTAACATTTTGCTTACACAAAAATGTGAATGTACTTAACACTATTGTACACTTAAAATGGTTAAGGTAAATTTTATGTTATATATACTTTACCACAATTTTTTTTTTAAGTTTGTAATAGACACTTTTTATATGTTCTTATGCTGAAAACTGTAATTATCAGATGTGGAACAGCAATACAACAACTACTCAGTCACCACGCATGCTGCAGTGTCAATGTAATCCCAACCAAGCAAGACCATTCCATACCAGCCCTGTGTCACGCAGCCATCTGGCTAAGGGCAGAAGGTAAACAAGAGTCATTTTTAAAAGGGCTGGCCAGTTAGCTCAGTTGGCAGTGTGTGGTGACAACACCACGGTCAAGGGTTTGGATTCCTGCATGGGCCAACCACCAAAAAAACAAAAAACAAGAAAACCAACCCATAAACTACGATATATAAACCAAAATAATCATAAACTGACCAAGGGGGAACAAAAATTTTTGGAGAGGAAAAATGCATTTAAGTTGGGACAGGAGAGGCATACCAACAAGTGCTCCTACTGGAAAGCAAACTCTCAGAGAAGCTCACCCCTATTATTTTTTTGTTACAATGTAAAATGCATTACTGAGAAGGCAAGTTAGCCTCCTGACAAATAACCAAATGAGAGATTTTAATTACCTAACAAAAATATCTTACCCCCACAAAAGATCATAACATTCTTAAGTCTGGTGCTTTAAAATAAGGAGGGCTGGCTGGTTAGCTCAGTTGGATAGAGCACAGCTTTATAAATACCAAGGTCACAGGTTTGGATCCCTGTACAGGCCAACCTCCTCCCAAAAAATAAAAAATAAGGAAGGGAAAAAAAAGTTCCTTAGTTGTCTATATTTTGTTTTCACTTGAAGAAATATTACAACAATGCTCCTAAATCAAACACTTCCTAACACTGAGAGATCAGTGGAAAACGTCATGCTAAAAATAAGCCCTAAGAATTTTGTTTCTATAATTTAAAAAAACTAGATTTTATGATGTATCTGCTTACTTTTCTATTTTAATAAGTACTTTATTGGTTGGCCAGTTAGCTCAGTTACTTAGAGCACCGTCTTATAACACCAAGGCCACAAGTTTGGATCCCAGCAACAGTCAGCCGCCTCCCCACTACCCCAAAAAAGTACTTTATTAAAAAAAGAAAACACACACATACACACAACCATTACATAGTAAAATTCTAAACCTGTGTATTACCTCAGCCTCAGAGAGTTCTTTGTCACCGTTTGGCTTGGTATACTTCTCCTGCATGAAGGGAATCCAGGAAATTTTACATTTTTTAATGAAGGGGGTCACATCTACAGTGCCCAGAGCATAACCACATATGCCATCTTCATCTTCTAGGACAAAGCAGTAATCCAGGCTGAGGGAAAGCAGCCCTCCTACTAATCTGCTCAAAAGGAAAGAGGCCAGAGTGAGTTTACATGTTACTAACACAAAATCCAGACTTCAGTGATGCAAGCCCAAAGTACTTGAATGATAACAAAGAAGAAACTGGAAATGCACACATAATATTCAGATATTACTAAAACTAAAGTGGAATTTAAAAATATATATATTTATTTCCAGTCATCACCTCCCCTCAACCTGATAAACCTAGCTATGAAATGTCTACTCCCAAAGCCAAATACTCATCACATACTTGTCTCCAATAAGGTCAGGCTGACTCTGAAAAGGTAAACCCACTCCATCGTCATACATTTCTCTGCAAATCTTGTACACAGAAGCCTGAAAATATAATCTAGTTAAGCAACACATCAAGAGAAACGGCAGCAGAATCTAACAATATGACTCGTAAACTGGTCTGAGGAATAACATCTGGCCTGTCAGAAATATCACCTTTGCTTTGTTAAATAAAGGTTTATTCATTGAGTTAGATTTATAAAACCAGCAGAAAACTGAACCAACAGAAAAGGTTTTAGTAAACACTGAGAACTGCTTTGCAGGGATGGTTTGTGGTAGGTAAGTTTTGGATTCATAAGCCAGCAGACTTTGAGGCTGAGAGTCTCTCATCTTTGCATGTTAGGAATACTTTTAAGGCTGGCCGGTTAGCTCAATCAGAGTGCGGTGTTATAACACCAAGGTCTAGAGTTCGGATTCCCATACTGGCTAGCTGCCAAAAAAAGAGAATACTTCTAAAACGTTTTACACCTGTTACTATTTTTAAACAGGCTTGCTTTTTGCTATAACTGATTGTCAACAGCCTGTACGTATTTCACAATTGAAAACTACAGGATCAGTCAAGGGCAACACATTTAGACACACTGACCATTTCGTAATTCCAATTCTGAATACATTTCATCTAACTGTTTTAAGGGAGGAATTAAAGAACTTGGCACAAGATATTAGGAGTCTAAACTCCCTCAGTTCTTCCTCAAATTTTTTATATGTTTCCTCTTTCTGTGTTGAATGTTTTAGTTAACTTTCTCTATCTAAAGTTCATACTTTAAGACACAGAACAAATTCTTTTAACCAGTGAGTTCAAAGCAAAGTTGTAAGTGTGCACCATAACCAAACACCAAGCTGGTAAGTAGATAGACAATTACCTCATCTTTAGGAAAATACGGTCTGATAGTATAAACTTTGGAGGTAGGAGTCAGTGGGGGTGGTTGAAAAAAGAGATCATTTGCCCCATCAATTGGCAGCAAACGCTGTGGGGAAAAAAAAAAGAGGTGGATTAGTGCTGGGAAGACAGCCATTTCTTTAAATGGGTGTGCACTGCAGATTACCAACTTAACATTAACTGGCTACTGCAGGCAGACCTAAAGAAGAGGGGTGTACTATGCTTTACTAATATAAATACCTCTTTGCTGGGGGAGGGGAGTGCTTCTGAATAGAAATTACCCAAACTGAGTTACACAACTTTAGTGGCACATTAATGGAGATTTAAATTTACAGTAAAAAACACAAAAAACAAAAAACAAAACAAAAAAAACCCTATTCCAATGATTTATGAACATCAACAATGGCTAGGAAGAAAAGGAAGATTCTGTGTGATATGTTCTGAGGCAGCTGGCTGACTAATTTTGATAGAAAATTACTAACCTGGGAACTAACTAATTTTAATAAATAGAAAATTTTTTTTTTTTTTTTTTTTTTTTAAACCAATCTTATATAGACCATCTCTCTACTAAAAGATGGCAGAACAGAATGTCAGGAGGAGAGGTTTGGTCTGAAGAGGGTTATCTGTCCAGGAGACGCTTTATCCCCATAGCAATGCGCTTCAATTTGCTGTGCGCAGCAGAGCACCTGTTGGGGGGAGAAAAGTAGAGCACCTGAAAAGTCCATGAACAAATTCCAACAGCAAAAAAAATTTGATATTTTGTTCAAATTTTTATTAATGACTATTCTTTCAAGAATGTTATATTTATAAAATAACTGAAAAAATATCCAAAAGCCCTTTCACCATTCACTTGCATAATTATTCATCTTTTTTGCTCATGGAGTTTCCTTTCACTGGCAGACAAGCATGCGCGCATTGTGCATTGCGGGCGCAGATTAAAATGCTGTGCGACCTGCAAAGAAACAATGTGAAATGTATACCTAGAGCCGCTGCGCTTCGCAGGCGCGGGGGGAATTGGCAGCATCTCCTTCAGAAATTACTGTGAAAGAGGAGGAAAATTTGATTTAAAATTCAGCTATGTAACTAAATTGAATTTGGGACTAGAAAGCCTTCGGCAGACCAATCCTTCCAGCCATCTGATGCGCAACATAAGGTTTCTCATAAAACAAAGAAAATGTCAATTCAGTTGTGAATTCATATTGATACCTGGAACTCTCCTGCTAGACCACCTCTAAAGGCCCAGGGTTCTTGGTCTCCAATTAAGAACTGTGCTGAAGAATGACTACGACACCCTGTTGAGATCAGATCCAAGCGGAGAATGTTACGAGAAAGGGGATTTCCTGGGGTCTCAAATGTCCAACAAACTAACAAGCACTTTGTGGAAATAGCTCTCTAACAGTAATAATCTGGGGTTTCAGGACGAGGCTGTGATAATAATTATTTTTAAAAATTCATAATGGCATTTCAATACTGATGTTCCTTCCTCCAGTTAAGGAATAATCACTCTTATCAGTTCTTTAATTATTGGAAGGAAAGTAAGACCCAAGTTGTTCTGGGTCAAGTTTATATATTCCCTAGATACAGCTATATAAATCAAGTCAGCTGCTTACTCTTATCATGTAATTACAGTAACTATAAACTGAAATGAATAAGATCGATAATGAGACATTTTATTATCACAGCCCATGAAGGAATTAAACCTGTCTGAAGTCACATTTTACATTTTGAGGAAGGGTACAGGAAAGGGAAAAAGGGGTAAGGGGGTTAATCTTGTCAGAAAACTAAGGTCAGCAGAATAAATAAAAGAAATTGTTACTGACATAGTGAAACACAACAGAACTTTATTTTTTCTGGACAAGGACAATCCAAATTCAGACTTGGCTAGTTATAATATCATCTGACAGATTCTAAGAACTAAGGAGAGCCAATTGATGCTCATAATTTGTCCAGAGCTAAAACATACTTTTCTTAAAAGTATGACAGTATCTGGTTCCTCTGATCAGCCATTATAATCTTTGCAATGCACTAAACACATGCATGGAATGACAGGCTTTTTTTTTTTTTTTGTCCTTTTTGAGACCGGCCACACCGCGCTCAGCCAGTGAGCGCTGTGAGCGCACCGGTCATCCCTATATGGGATCCGAACCCGCGGCGAGAGCGCTGCTGCGCTCCCAGCGCCGCACTCTCCCGAGTGCGCCACGGGCTCAGCCCGGAATGACAGGCTTTGAAGTCCACAAGTCAGAATTTTAAGGTCACCACTTAACTAACTCCATAGGTAATAAAGCTAGCTAACCATGATAGATAATTAAAGGCAAATGTTTGGAGGCCAAATCAAAATCAACTGCCTAGTCTTCTGACAAGATAAAGCAGCGCAATATAGTTCTTTTCCATTGGAAGACAGCATTCTACCTCCTGTTCAAGTTAACAGTCTCATCAGTACAAGATATAGTGTGCTAGTCAGACAGTCCCAAAGCAAACCAATTTTTTTGGAGACAATTCAGGCCCATTAAGAGATCACATCTGGGTTTGTCATTGTTTAGGGGTAGGGGTATTTATATAAAAAAAAAAGTTAATGTTTGTAAAATAAATATGAAATAGGGTTAAAATTTAGATTATGAAGAAAACTTGCCCCATTCCATAACTCAGTGTAATTTACACTGCAACAAAAAATCTATATCTCTCAAACTTTCCAATCAGCCAATTTCCCCTACCCCCCACTTTGAGACTACAACATAACTAGCACTTCCAACTATTACAATAAAAAACTGCATGTACGAAGAGCTGTGTAAATGAAAACATGGTTAATGCCTCAGTCGCTGCGCAAACGTGACTTCAGTTCATGCCTACCGCCCTTAAATCTACCTGAGCTACCTCACAGATAGAACCTTTCAATTTAAACTAATTAATCATGACGCGCTGTGAACATCTGCCGCTGTCCATCCAATAGTAGTAGACACTTGTGCTGAGGATTCTCCCATCTGTACACAATGGGGAAGAAGATAATAGAAGTCGTTAGTAATCAAAAGTACTGCATAGCCACATTCTTTAAAGGACTGAATGCCAGCTGGACTGGAGAAAGGAGGAAAACAAAGGGTTTTAATCAGTAACTCCCTGAAATTAATATAGAACCATAAAAACAGTCTCCCTGTCTTGAGCTTTTGTAAAGCTATGTGGATGCCAAGATTATTATTTAAAACTTCTAAGATGCTCGACCATGAGATTATATAACAGCTAACTGTACAATCTGGGAAAGCTACCCCAATAATCGCATAGTACAGAGATAAAACCTTAGAAGAGAAAGAAACAATACTGTATATTATCAAGAATTTAATTTTTAATAATTCTTGGATTAAAAGTTGAATATCAAAATTTTTTTTTTTTTGTCTTTTTCCGTGTCCGGCAACGGATCGCAACCCTCAGTGTTGCCCCCGTACCGGACCGGGACCGGCAACCGGATTGCAACCCTCGGCATTGCTCCCGCGCCTCGCTCAGCCAGTGAGCAGGAACCGGTCTGTATGTGGGATCCGAACCCTCGGCGGGAGCGCCGCCACACTTCCCAAGCGGCGCACTATCGCAGTGCGCCACCGGACCGGCCCCGAATATCAAATGTTTTAAGTGATGTATTCTCAAGCTCAATAATCCAGATTTCAGATGCAAAATTCTAGGGGCCTTGGAAATTTAAGATTTAAATCCCTATCGAGATTAATTATAACTCCCTGGCCAGAAGCCTGGAAGGTAAATGCTGTCATACAACAACCAATATAGTGGGTTTTTCCTGAGCCTAAGGGCGGACATCTCCTATGCACAAGAGGTATCTTGGAGCTTTTTAACAAGAATAAAGTAAAAATTCTCTCTTCCACTATATGCTATATGACAGCATTGTGCTATGTGACAGCAAGCCAAAGAAAGTGCTATATTTTCAAATTAACAATCAGATACTGTACTTTTAGTGGCTAATTAGTTGCATCACAGGAAAACATTTAAAAAAAAATTTAAGAAACTAAGGTATATAGACAGCAAGTAAGAAATCTCACTACTCCTCCTTGTTAATCTAAGATCATGGTATTTCAGGTATCTACTTCACAACCCGAATCATGAAACCCATTACAGTATTTGTGACTACTACGAAAACTATGACATGTTAGTCAGCCTTGCTGCCTGCTGTGTGTTGTATGTAAGTCCATTACATATTCCTTATAGCTGGATTGAAAACCTGGAAATGAAATGAGGTCCCTGGAGAAACCTGGCCATGCTGGTGCTTTTTTACCAAGTCTGAGAATTTCCAAAAAACAAACAAAAAACCACTGTTTTCAAAGGAGATGTACAAAAGTCCATTTAACAAATCAGTGAGTTTTTAGGGGACTGTAATTTCCATCCCGTTAAAACCAATTACTTGGTAGAGTGATAAAGAAAAAGCCATGAGAAATAATACCAAGTAGCACCAGAATAGCCTTCCACTAAAGCTCGCATGCGCACAGGGCTGGGAGGATGGCTTCCTCTTGCCAGGCCCCTTAGGTCACTTCAGCAATTGTTCTGTTAAACACAGCATTAATGTTATCAAGACACAGCAAGCAGCAGAAAGCTTACAGAGTCACATTTCATAGTGTCTAATCTCCAAATCAGATAAAAGTGATGTACAGGGTTCCATCCAGGAAGCATTCAGTCAGAGCAAGTTAAAGTCAGTACTTTCTAACATATTTTCAAGATAATTTATGTTGAATTAGCCCAAGGGAGAAAAATTAATGTGCTCGATGTAATTACTGAGACTTATATCCTAAGTCTCCAATAATGCCTACCTTTGAAAGAAACCTAGGCACAAAATTAACAATTTGGAAATTTGCCAATTCCCTAAATGTTTTTCTCCCTGTGGGATAATGTTTTTAAGAGACAATATATTTGAGAAGAGATTATTCCTGGTGCACCTACCTAACCACTGTACAAAAGACTTCACCATAGACATTATACTCTTGATATCCCAAACATAGGAGTACATGTCATAAAGAATTGTCCTGTTGGCACAATTGGAGAGCCGAGTGAACATTCCCATCACTAGTCCACACATCTCTTCAAACTTGGCTGCTCGTGACCGCCATTCTTCAATCTATTGAAGAATAAAAAGACTCAAAATTGCAAGCTTAACAAAATAATCTAAGACAGTTATAAATTAAGCTGTTTATGTTATCAGATACCTGCAATTTATCCTAATCATTAAAGTATTACTGGCTTAAACTCTAGCTAAGCAATTAAAGCTTTGTCTCTCCTCAAATTTACAAATATTCCTAAAATAATCAACACTGATTTTCCTTCATTTCTAACTACAAGGTCAAACTATGGAACTGAACGTACCAAATTCAGCAGAGTCCAAATCCACTTCAAAGAACATATTCTAAAATGTGATCAATTTTCTGCCAGTTACCAGCGTACTCACTTAAACAGATATAGAAGCAAGCAAATTAAGCATACTCACTTTTTCAGAGTCTTTTCCTTTGCAATTGACACTGACAACACTGCTATTTGCTCGAAGCCACTGGAACTCCCGTAACATCTGTGCTCCTTTAGGTCCATGCTCATAAGGAAGGTAGAATAGATCAGCAAGTAATTGCAAATCCTCCAAAGTCACTGGTTCGGCAGTGTACAAAGGCTTTTCATTTGGACCTGGCACAAACTGCTCTTTGTTTGTCTGTTCATCAGTCTGCATAGGGGCAACATCACTAATGCAATCTTCCTGCATAGACATCTCTGGGGATTTTGATTCGGCTATGCTCTCTTTATCAGTGTCCATTGGTTTCAACTCCTCTGCCATTTTAGCTTCAACAATTTCAGTCAGTATTTGATTGTCATTCTTGTGGTCCGTTTCTTCTTGTTTTTCCACTACCATGTCCATGGGTTCCTCATCTGACTGTTTCTTTTCTTCTTCCTTGGTCAGAGCTGTAGGCTCACCACTCAAGGCTGCTCCCTGGCTCATAATGGGCTCCTGGTAAACTGTTGTAACTACAGTTGTGGCATTTAAAGAAGGAGCTGCAACTAAAGGAGTCCCATCAACTACACTCGCTTTAGCTCCACTGTGTGCAACTTGCCTACCTACAAAAGAAAAAAGAAAAAGAAATCAGAATAAGAAACAGAATTAGCTTTAGAGAAATGTTTCTTTACATCATCATATCTGTATCTAGAACCTCAATTTGAGAATCCAAATAATTTGAGCTCTGTGAAGAGTGAAATTTCTCTAAACCCCCAGGGAAGCAAGGATAAAAGGGGAGGAGGGAGAAACAGGTAATAAACATCCCTCAACATGCTAGCATCTATTACTATCTTCTTTTTTGAAGATTCTATTTTAAAACACTTAAATAAAAAAGACATTTTTAGGGGCCGGCCCGTGGCTCACTCGGTAGAGTGCAGTGCTGATAACACCAAGGCCCCGGGTTCGGATCCCATATAGGGATGGCCGGTTCGCTCACTGGGTGAGCGTGGTGCTGACAACACCAAGTCAAGGGTTAAGATCCCCTTACCAGTCATCTTTTAGGGAAAAAAAAAAAAAGACATTTTTAAGACAAATTAACATTCCATCAAGATAAAGCTATTTAAGACCAAAAGTAAGATTTAAAAAACCTTACCTCCGGATCCCTAAATATCATTTAATTTCATTCTGCTTAGTGGGCCTAAGGTTAAGGCACATGACAGTGTTCTTTACCTTGTGACTCAACCATGTGATCCAACCCCCTTACAAAGAATGACCAAACTCACTGCTGTACTGATGAGGCACACCAAACTCCTGTAACCATTCTGTTAAAGCTAGCTTTAGAGCCATCTGTGGACTGTAGAGTACATCAGTTTCAATATCTTCATCACTGCCTTCATTTTCTAACTTTATCTGGATTGATACAGTACTGTCTTCACTGTCAGCTGCAAAAAAAAACAAAACAAAACAAACAAAAAAAACAAAACAAAAAACCAGGAATAGCACAAAAATAGTTTTGATTACAAAAGCCTCCTGACAAATGAGAGGAATAAATGCAACTAGCTGTTCCAGGACAATCACAGAAGCAAAAATACCCAAAACAAAACAAGTAAGAACAAACCTTAAACATAAAAATGCAAACACAAGCAAGACCCCAAGACCATTCACTGAAACATTTCATCTGGAATAGTCACCCAAGTGCACTGTGGAATGTAAAACTGCAATTGAAATAAGAAATTTAATTTAGTAATTTTCAAATCATTGGAAAAGTCAATTATAAAAGTCCACTGAGTACCAATTATTGGGAATGCAAGGTTAAAGGCACCATGCTTGCCATAAGAAAACATTCCCTAGCCTTCAGGGGCTTATAACTTCATTATTAATAAATGCATGGGGGTGGGGGGAGAAAATCGACAGCCCACAGAGGAGCACACATAAGGCAACGAAGCTTTGAACCAGGACAGTGGTAGAGAAAATTAACTGTGAACTCTGGCTTGGTATTCAAAAATCCTCTCTTTTTAGCTTTCCTTATTATCCCCCTGCACACAACGCAGTTTGGCTAGTGTCTGCTATTGCTTACTGTGCTCCATGCTCTGCCTTAAAGATGTAGGAGCTAAATGCCATGAATACAGATGGGATTGAGATTATATTCCTTACTTTTGTGTTTTTTATTGGGAAAAGGGTGATGACAATGAATGAGCCATAAAGAGAGGAACTAATTCAATGACAACTGGAAGCAGGGTTACAGAACTGAGAAACAGACTATAGCCATAATACTACATACCACCAAGTGTCATGTGACACTTCAGTATCCTAAAATGAGGCAAAATTCAGATAATTTACTTATCTGTGAAACATCTCTTCCCACCACTCTTACTTAGCAAAAGTAATCACTTCCTCATCTGTGTTCCCATAACACTTTGTAGATAACTATCACAACAGTTATCACACTATAGTATAACTGCCCATAAACCTTGTCCACATTAGTCTGTTTTTCAAAAGTAGAGACTATTTTATTCTTTGCATCCTCAGTGCCCAGGACGATGCACCTGCCATAATAGGTTATTTATATGTAAATGAATAAACAATCATCTAGCATTCTCTTCCTTCGAATTCTATTAGAGATTTTTTATAAATAAAAAATTAGTAACCCATAGTCTAAAATGAGACTGTTCCATAACTTTAAGCTGAATCTAAATGATATTATGAAGTAACTCAGACAAGAATATCTAGTTATCTAAAATGTCCCATTTAAGGGGCTGGCCTGTGGCTTACTTAGGAGAGTGTGGTGCTGATAGCACCAATGCCATGAGTTCGGATCCCTATATAGGGATGGCCAGTTAGCTCACTTGGGAGAGCGTGGTGCTGACAACACCAAGTCAAGGATTAAGATCCCCTTACCGGTCATCTTTAAAAAAAATAATAATAATAAAATAAATAAAGTAAAATAAAATAAAATATCCCATTTAGTAAAATCACCTGAAAGTACAAATTGAATCCGAATGAGATTAGAGATAATGGGAACACTAAAAGACTATCAGGTCTGGTACTCAGACTTCAAAGACTAAGTCACATTTTTAAAACAAAGAACTAAGGCCAAGAGGTTAAGTGACTTGTCCAAGACCACTCAGCCTTTCTGCTATCATATACATACCTCATTATAGAACTGAATAACACACCTTAATAAAACCTCTTAAACTGTGATGACAAAGGAATATATACTTGCCACTGGCTCTAGTTAAACCCACCTCTCCTCCCAAAGTCAAGGATCAAGTATAGGGTACTTACTCATCACTACATCTTTTCTCACTCCATTCATGTTTGATTTGTACCAGGTGGCAAGGGTATGGATAGCAACATAGTTGGCTTCAAATTCACAATTTGGATTAGTCAGGACTCCTTTTAATCGTGGGATGAGTTCGGTGGATCTTCCTTTGTACGGGCCCAGAAATAGTCTCTTCTGATCATAATCATTAGCATGAATGTTATCCCAGATTACTGGAGGTCTCTTAATAATCTTAGAAACCTCTTCAATTGACTCTACTGGAATTTCTTTAGAAACAACTTTGGGACCTAGAAATAATGACCACCATTTGTTAAAAGAACCGTACAAATGGTTCTTTAAAATACACTGCTCATACTATTTACTGTGTTTTCCTTATATGGACACTTTCTAACAATTTTTCTTTTTAAACTAACACAGCAATATGTCTTTTTACTCAGTTTTATTCTTCATTTTATAAAATAAAACATTCTCCTAGGGCTGGGATCAATACTCTTTAGCCCAGTTCCCTATAGATATGTATTATTTATTCTATAACTAATAAATCAGATTCACTGCAAATCCTCGAAGATTTTTTTTTATACCAAGTGAAGAATGAAGAATGTATACTTTGTAAAAGAAAAGAGTATTTTGACATATTTTCCAGTTACAGCTCAGTTAAAAAAAAGTATTCAATTAACAAAACAACCAATTTCTCCAGGTCCTAATTAATTAAAGTTTTACTGTATAAATCTTAAAGACTTACCTGTCCAAAGCACTTCAATTCCAGGTAGAAGCTTTTCACCCACGGTCCTTAAATAAGGAGACTGAGACACATTTGGGTAACAGAAAGTGCCACAATATTCTGAATGCAGGGGGGAAAATTAAGTAAAATAGTCAGGAGTGAAATGGTCATGGGTTTTTGAACAAGGAAAAAACATCTACCAATTCTAAATTATTTCATCCAAATGATAAAAGGCCTCCCAGTCATAGCTAAAAAAAAAATAAACTCAAGTGTGTAGTTCATTTAAAAATCAATTCATAAAATCTGATATTCTTCCTCCAACAGCATCCAACATCCTCACGATCCCATAGTCACTAGAAACTCGTCCAAGTTTACTAAAGAAACAATTAGAATTTAGCATTTTCTACATAATTATGAATTGCCCACATTTCTTAGTTATAATCAGAGGCCAAATAGAACGACTTGATAATATCATAATAGAATTAGGCTGGCTGGTTAGCTCAATTCGTTAGAGTGTGGTATTGTAACACCAGTCAAGGGTTCAGATCCCGTTCCTGCCAGCTGCCAAAAAAATATAAATAAATAAATAAATAAATACAGGATTGTGCCAATGGCTATTAGTACTCAACTACAACTTAAATAATAACTTGCAGTGAATTAATTCCCAGTATATAATTAAACATTATGTGAATGTTCACGTAGTATCATGGCTCATAATACTCTAAGACAAACAAACACAAAAAGTTAAATAATTCAACCTAAAATTTCTTGGAACTAACTTATATTATCAGGTCAGTTGGTTAGAATGCAGCCTTATGACCCTCATGGGTTCAGATCCTGATACTGGCTAGCCACAAAAAAACAAACAACAAAAAAAAACCACCAAATAAAAAAAAATTATATTATTTCTTCCTGAACAAGAAATCAAATCTGGGGAAAACTTGTAAATTGAATTTTGAAAGGCAACTAAAAGAGACTAAAACATTTTCAATGGAAGGAACCAGAGAGTGGGGGGCGGGGGGGGGGGGGGGGGGAAAAA